>NW_025779745.1:0-55625 GCF_021130785.1 Homalodisca vitripennis
AACACGTTTATACCTATTTAAATGTTAAAATTTAGCTTCAGTTTACCTTCTTTTTTTATCAATCACCTTGACACAATATACACTAAGTACTTGAAAGGTTTAGAATATTATTAAATAAGTCTAATATAAATATACTCCAGTAAACGATAAGCGCATTTGCAATGTCCGACAACACAGAAATAATTTTGGTGACACACAGCAATGTTTAAAGAAATAGAATCGCTCGAAAAGTATGTTCTTATTGTAGGAAAAATAGGAAGTTATTTTAAAAGAATGAAAAATATCACGCAAGAAATTTTATTTAAATGACATACTTAAGGCTTAAAAAACATACTAATCTTTGACAAATGCTTTCCTATAGAGTCATCAGTTTAAATTAACAATAAAAGGACATACTGTTAATTTATAAATACTACATTGTGTTTTTATGAACTGCTTTGATAATGTGTCATATAAGCGGATTTACTTTTAAATTAACTCGCGGTATAATCTTAATACTTTGTAAATACTTTTACACGGTTATTCCATAGTGAGATAGGAAACAAGTCTTTTAGCTGATAATTTCCATAGCCAAAGAAAAGCGCATCATAATTTAACTAACAGTATTTCCTTAGAGTAATCAGACACGTACATGTATTTACTGAATAGGTAAAAGATTTATTATAATAACATACACTGTTTTAATGGAAAAATAACGGTTAATTTATGTTTTCTTCATCATCATCTAGATTAAGTATGCAACGTAATAGCGTCTTTCCGTACATCATCACAACCGTGATGCAATACAAATAATTTTACTTTAATTTTAATATGTTAATACTCTTAATGTAAATTCATTTACATTCCCCATAATATTTTGCCAAAGGAATTTTATTACATTTTAAACGTTCACTGTTAAAGTATCTCTTTTTACGTTAAAGCTAGTTATACTTCGCATGAACTACTAACTTTAATTTGTATAGGCATTACAACTTAACACTTTTATTCGTTTTCGTACTTTTATAAAAATTATAAATAACAAAGTAACATTGGAACGATTAAAGAAAATAATAATGCCTATCTGCAAATATTACTATATTGATTTTTATGATTAAAGAATAACGTTTTAATGGTAAAAGATTACGTACTATTATTGTTTAGAAAGGCTGGCAGTGAGTCCAATAACCTAAAAGCGATTTCATATAAAGGAAATTAAATCAATAACCGCCGCTCTTCCATTTCAATTATTTGATGTTGGTTTTACATTGGAGGTAAATCGGAATAAAATTACGAAACGAGTTCTCTGTTGTTTAAATAGAATCTAAATAACAACAACATGTATATATAATAATAACAATTATTATAAATATATGATGATTTTCCGGACATTTGCCATCGTTCAGTGAAACAAAAAATCAGTAAAACACTACGTTTCGAGATGTGCAATGTGATCTCTTCTTCAGGTAAATTACTAACATAAAACATAATTTTATTACAAACTATGTTAAATAAACAAATCATACCAAATCGTTGTGTCAGCCCTAAGTCAGGAATCACAACCACCATGTTGTTTTGTCTACTTCACTAACTCTAAAAAAACACGCACTTAATAGAATACTATACACAACACTAACCATTAAAACCGAACTACAGAATACAGGCCACAATACGTCTGCATTCCGTCTACTTAACATACTTTTCTAAGTATTAAGGTAGAAAGTACAATATTACAACCGCGTTTAAAACACACAATACTCTTAGACAAAGTCTAGTAAAAACAAAACCAAATAATGGCACACAGGATTCCGAAAACTGTGTTTAAAGTTAAATTTAGTTGCAATAGGGAATAAATAGGCGAGACAAAAAGACCACTAAACGTAACAATTAAAGAGCGCAAGGAAAACAGAAGAAAAGGTGTCATCGAAAGGTAAAAGATTGCACACCATTGTTGGTCCGAAGACCTTCATATGAATTGGAATGAAGCCAACATAATACATCGGAAACAACATTTATTCAAAAGGACATTAATTAAGGCAACATAAATTAAGTGGGCAGACCAACCAATCAGTTAACCATTAGTCGAGGTTAGGTTGCATTGGATACCAATTCTAAAAATATGAAACTAAAAAGAAAACCAAAAGTATCAAACGGATCAGTTATTTGTAATAAACCGATGCCGGGTCACAAAATGGTTTTAAAAAGTTCATCTATCATAAAGAAATAATAAAAAAGTGCCCATTCCTGTCTCCCTTCCTTTTTTATTTCCGCCGTCTTGTTTTCGTCTGCCGTGACGATTGCCATTGGCTTGTGCCCTTTGGTCAGTCGTAGGTGGTTGGTAGACGAAAGCAGACGTATCGTGAACTGTATTCTGTAGTTCAGTATTAATGATTATTGTTGTGTAAACTATTTTATTAAGTGCATGTATTTTAGAGTTAGTGAAGTTCACAAATAACATGGTGGTTGTGATTCCTGACTTAGGGCTGCCACAACGCTTTTGTAAGATTTGTTTATTTTAACCTAGTTTGTAATTACGTATTAGTTGTGTTATTGAACTGAAGAAGAGGACGGTTTGTACATCTTGAAAAGTAGTTACTGATGTATTTTTTCACTGAACGATGGCAAATGTCCGGAAAAATCCAGTTTCTTTCACAATCCTTCCATCACCAGAAATAACCTTAAATTAAAGAATATATTGTGACTTTTATGAATGTTTCAATGCATCTCTAATGCTTTACAAAATATTATGATCCATTTTAATTAAAGTGTAAAAATTATTTAAATTATAACGTATTCCCAATTTACCGTGTAATTCGTATTTTTTAGTTTTATTTTTCTATGAACATTGTTTTGTTTTAAACCCATTTCAATTCAAATATTTAATAGTGGCATATTGGTATTTATTATATTGGTGTTTAAACAGCTCTAGAAAAAATTTGGATTTTTAAACAAGGCTAATTTCAAAATAAAAGTAAATCAAATAGTCTTGAAAGTATCTCTACGAGGTTTCTTTAAATATTTATCAAACATATACCATACAGATGGACAATAATGCCCACTGAACTTTTGAACCTTAAATATGATACTTTTTCCTAGGACAAAGCTTTATATCAAGCCTATACTATACTCGTCATTTACTCTCTTGCGATATTATTAAAAGATTACCATGAAATAATTAAAACATTTTAATATAAATATTACAGTTTTATTTTATTATTGAGGTGTTTTGTCTTTATTGTTCTAAATTTTTATTTTTATACTGTGTTTTTATTTTTTTTTAATTGGAAAAACCTTTTGGACTAGGTGGTAGCGGTTTAATTTACATTGAAAACTGTTAAGATTCCTTTATTATTTTTAAGGGTGTTGTTAAAATGTTTTGTATTTTAATATATATTTTTTTAGGTTTATTTTATGAGGTAATTATTAAATTGTGTACAGATTTACATAATTAAAGTTGCATTTATATTATATATCGTATATGACATTAATGGGTATTATCGTTAAAATGTTTACTTTTATTTACTAATTTCTTCTAAATAAACTACAAAGATCTTAAAAAAGTTTTAAGAAATAATTGGGTTATCGTGTAATTTACAGCCGAATCAAATTTATACACTATTCCAATGATGTCAAAAGAAGATTTTTAATCTCAGTCCGTATTTTTGTTCAATATCTCATTTAATTTGCTTATCTCAAACGTCTGTTCCTATAAAATATTAGCATTACTATTTGAGGTATGTATCTGCATATTAGTATTAAATTGAAATCGTAGTACAAACATACAGTAGCTAGGACAGTTTATGTTGCTACAGTAAATGTTATTCATTTGGTATATTTCAATTTTGTCTTTAATCTTCGTTACTATTATTTTGATATTTCTTCTAACGAATAAATGTGAGATTTTGTCATTTCACATACAAGGTATGGATGCAAATTAAGTCCCGTTATTCCAGGATATATAAAAAACGAATTATCATATTCACTCACAAATTTCACCACACTGATTAAAATACCTTTGTAGAGAATAAAACCATTCTCCCTCCCTTTTCGATGGCAGGGGGAGGGGGGAAATAGAAAACTAGGTTTCCAAATTGCAATTCACATTTTGTGAAAATTAAAAAATGCTATTAAAAACGGTTACCATATTATACGCCCAACTTAACAGGGGAAAGATTTTTGTTTTCCTAAAAAATCTACAATTTTTCTGTTGATTTCTCAGTCCGTTTAGTATATATCCAGCCGTATGAGGACGGAAACTTTACACTTTAAATAATCAGATATCAAATAAAATAATGGATATAATATTACTAGGAGTATGAATAAGAGATTGTTTTTATTACAGTGACTAGTTCTAATTCTATGGTGCAATGATAATCAATTACAATTAAAAGTCACTATGTTTTATAATTTCCCTGGTGAGTAACTTTAGCTGTAAAACACGTTTTGATAATTTTTAATATGATAATTTAATATAAAACTTCAAACAATGTGTTCTACTGGACCCAGTTTTATTTTAGCACAGGTAACAAAAGTATAACTGCTTTTAGTGTCATGAAATAAATATCTGTGATTCTATTTATTGTTCAAAACGTTTCAAATATTATATATTACAGTTTTTTTACTTTTATTCATTAACACTTACTAGTTGGAAAAGTGAATAATTATAAATTTTTATCAATTAATAGAGTCCATATTATTTTTTCATACTTCAAACACAAGCATTTCTAAATAATATATACAAGTTTAACTTCTATGTATATAAAATAATTTAGAGATAAAGCAACACAACTACCTATTCAAATTACCAATAAACAAACAGAAGAGAGTTTGCACGTACTTAAAGACCGTTTATTTCGGGCAACCGGGACGTTCTTTGTAAATGTTTGAACAAGAGAGACACTTTAGGATGGGTAAATGTTTCTATATTTCAAAGCTTTGGTTTTTATACAAAAAACATTCTTTTCTGTCTATCTGCTCTATTCTTAGTTATTAGACAATAAGTCTATAACGTTTCCTCATTGAAAACATTTCAGTGATAGGTTTTGTACATTTTCAAATTCCTTTTTCTAACAGTTTTTTCATAGTATTTTCTCATATTCACGATTTAATTACATTTTAATTTTTACTTTAAGTACGAATTAGCCTGAAGTGTTTGGCATTGCAGTTTAAATTTAATAAAACTGACTAATACATATCAAAGTTAGCCACTGTTATTCATAAGATTTATATTAAAAACGCATTTAAGGTTGATACTGTTACAAGGGTGGCATTTATGAAGTGCACTAAACGCCCGATATTGATGCGTGGCGTAAAAAACATAAAAATAAATAAATGTATTGCAAATTTTACGCTTTCCATACAAAAGAGCAACAGAGTTCATTTGGATCTCAAAACTTTAAAATTATATAATATTCTGCACTATATAGTAACAGATACCTATTAAAATTTAGGTGTCATAAGTTATTTTCTTCTTTTCATTTCAAAAGACCTATCTAATAAATATGCAAGCCCTTGTATATGTACCTAAAGTTATTTCATACGATATATCAGTATATAGCATATCCAGTTCAGAGATATGATTAAACTTTTACGTCTCTAAGCCTTTGCAATGTTAGTTTTAACATTAAGTAAGAAAATATAGTATATGTTTTGCACCGTCATACATGAGATCCGTTCTTCTTCTATTCCATTAATAAGTGAAGTCGACACGACACAAGAATAACATTTAACTACTGCTTAGCTTTTTATGAAAATGACGTCCTTTATATAAAAAAAATCCAAGCTTTTTATGAAACAAACGTATCTATAAAAATAATTACACATGTTAATAACAGTAATTCGGTATGATTTAACATAGCTATGTTTTTATCTACCATTTAAATTGTTACCATTGTTACCTATAAGGCTAATTTGTTTTTTTGGCAAATACATTTTGAATACTTATGTATTCTTAAAAATTATTTTATAGTAAACATATAATTTAATACTAAAACTCATTAAAAAACTGTAATATTTGCTCACAGAACTAGAAACAGTTGCTGACTTACTGTCTCGAATAAGCACACTAATCGTACGAAACAACAAACGTGTGTATAATAGAATAAAATTGTGTTATGTTCTGCCACTGCAGCAATGTATCAGACACAGTTTGCATGTAAATAGATACTTAATGTCGACTACAGCCTTCTTGTGGCTTATATAGCTGCTCTCGAGGAAATTGTTATCGCTTAAACGATATCCACAAACGAGCTATACTACCAAGTGTTTCATTGTCTCTTGCAAACTAGTGCTCACAATAATAGTAATCTCTAAATAACTAATTAAGACCTAAAATGCTTTCCGCATATCAAATATTTTAAACTAGTTACGTTTATTCTTTATAAAAAGTAATAATGTGTATTAAAAGTTAGGATACACGCTCTCCATAATTTTTAATATACACTAATTAAGCTTTAACAGTTTTAAACTAAATCACTGAGCGTTAAAGAATCCGATGTGATGAAAAATATCGTTTCTATCCACACCTTATGTTGAATAAAATAATTTTTTAACAGGACCACATTGCGTATATTATTCTATAATTAGAATTTAAAATTATCCAGAAATAGGTGATAGTTTATATTAAAATATCGCAATGTCTTAAACCGTCTCATATACACGTTTAAAGAAAGCCAAAAGTCAAGAAATTGGGACAGTTTATAAGTATATCTGAATTTTATATAATTTCTTGCAAAATTCCATTATATGTTTTTCAAAAGATTCCCAATTTTCACTAAAAATTGAATTACGAGTAAATCCTATGTATAAATGCATTCCGAATTTGAAGTCTTAAGCCTTTCAGTAAAGATAATAAAATGCATTATATATGTAATATGTAATATTATATATGTAATATGTTAGTTTGTTAGAATATTGTCACCTATACAAGTTTATTGGTAAATAAAAGTCAGTTGACAGGTATTTGGCCTTCCGATCATATGTTAGTTTGGTTATTTAAACACATATATAAAAGAAACGGCCAAATAAAAAAAATAATTGAATCGTAAAAAGTTAGGGCTCTGTGGTGTAATGGTAGCACATTCACCCGGCAAGTAAGAGATTCGGGTTCGAGTCCCGGCGGATCAAGCACTTTTTGTGATTCAATGTTTTTTGAAATTAAATTAGGCTACTGCCACTTATACAAATTTAACGGTATATATATATATATATATATATATATACTTTTATTTTAAAATGTTATACAGTTTTCTGCGTACGTTTACTTGTGTGTTTTTCAAACAAGTAAACACTGTAGGACTGATTGTATTAAAAAATTTACTCTGGGATTCTGGGAATCACTGATTAACGAAACGGCCTCTTTGATACATGAAATTAGCTCCAGTTTACTTTCGTTTTTAATGTAAATTTAAACTGAATATAACCTTTCCACCCTACCTACGTTATAATTAGAAAATTCGATTGTTCCATTTCTTTTATAGATCAAGCTAGAAAAAAGTAGTTCACTTAATTAAGGCTCTGTTGGGACTGTCACTCTACCCATATTTTATAGGTGTCTTTGATTTCGAAACCATGTAAAGATTCGTTTCGAATTTCTTTGTCCCGGACTTTCTTTGTATCTCTTTAGACGAAACTGACTCCAGACTCCATGAGTCAAGTATGAAGGATCCTCAGATACCAGACGCTGGATGAAAAGGAAGGTGAACTCGATCTAAATTAAAAATTTAAATTGAATAAAAGCTTCCTACATTATCCTCTATATCCTATTTGTATTTCTAAAATCCCACACTTTGTGTGTTATTCAGAAAATCCCAAAAAGTGTTATTTATAAATATAAACCAATTTAAACTAATGTTTATTGAAATTATGCCTTTGAAGTAAACAAATTTAATATTAATAGTTATATTGAATATAGAGGGGTATGTAATAGTATTGCACTATGGTATAAGCACGATTATAGATCACATTAACACAGAATCAACGTATTTTTCAAAATTCAAACATACTAAAGTTAAAAAAAAAACAGTAGCAGTCGTGGGAATGCCGATAGAAGTGAAAACGGAACTATTAAGTTGAGAGTAATTAACACTACGTTATAGTAGCAGTACATCTGTAATTGTAAATGTGACGCGTTTTTAATTTTCCAATTTTTAAAATCCACTAAAAAATATTATCAAATAACTAGAAATCTATTTTACCACGCTAGTAAGATAAATCTTATACCGTAATAATACTCATTTCATGATGAAGAGGTTAAATATTAAAAACATAATTAAAATGAATAATGCTAAATTTTAAATACAAATATTCGTACAAATATTAAAAATGTTTAAAAATATATTCGTTTGTTTTCATTATTCATTTATAAGTGAGTAAACACCGAGTGAACAACAGTGAGTTGAACACCGTTGTAAATAATACAGTTATTGCTGATAAAGTATATAATTGCCAATAACAATTAAACCCACAATATTTTTAAAACTAATAAATTAGTTAAATTAACTTGGTTCTTTCATAAAGGTATTTTTATTGCACAATAAACTAATTTATTGAGTTTAATACGGTATCAGTGAGCCAATGCGCCAACTACAGTTCCGCAAGGCAGAAAACGTTCACTCATCACTTCATACGCTACTACAGGCTAAACTAAACTTCCAATAAAAAAATGATAAATTAAAAAAAAATATTCATCTATTTTCACACAACTTTCTCGCTGACAAATTTTGTCTGACCAAAAAATAATAAAATTCCTCGCTTACTACTTTTTTCTTGTCATTGTAAACGCTATGTAAAATGTAATCAATAATCAAAATTATTTCGAAATTTTTTTAATATTTAAAAATGTAACCAATAGATTGCGAATATTAAGAGCTTTAATTTGACGCATCTTACAGAATTTTACGACATTGGCTACACTTTTAAATCGCGAGAGGAAGCCGTAAAGGTCACTGATTTTCGCAGTCTGTTTTCATACTCCGCCGGGACAGTTTTAACACAGCGAGACTGACTTTTTCATGCAGGTTAGTAGTCCGCGGCCAAGTCTACGATTAAAAAACACGGCGAGACTGACTTTTTTCATGCAGCTTAGTATCATTAGCATGTCGGTGACGCGAACCGAGGATTTTACCCTCTACCAAAACGCTCAACGCGCCTAAAGAAGTTTTCACTTCAATAATTACACTTTAGGTCAAACACATAATATAATATCCAAAATTTTTACCGTATTCGATTTATATAAATTGATATATCCTCCTATCCTAGTTTATATAAACAATGAAAAAGATAAGTGTATTAAAAAAGAAAGCTAATGGATAACATTTTCGATTCTATGTCTTTATAAATACATTTAATTAGTTAGTATAATTATAGAAAAGTTTTTGTGTTAATTGCAAGTACTATTTTGAAAATGAAGGCGAACACATAAACACATTAATATCTCTCGTTATATCTTTCGGAGAGCAAGGCTACATGAGTTAAAATCGCTTGTTAAATTTCAAAAGATTAAACTTATATTGTTTTTCAACCTATTTCTTCTATGACTTTTTGGTATCTGTTATGATTACACATAAACCTAATGTACAGATTTTTTTTAACGCTTACCTTTTCCTTCGATGTGGTATGGGCCATTGTTTAACTAAAAATTATTACGTACAAATGAGATTTCATGCAGGATTTTAACTCCACTTTTTAGGCTTTCTCATACAATATCGTGCTTACAGACAGAAAGCAAAAATATTTAGCCACCTTTAATGATTGACACGCTTAAAAAACGCTCGCAAATAAACTTTAATTGATAATTTAAAAAATCTAAAATACTAATCTAAAATACCAATCTACAAATACTAATCTGAAAATACGATTAATCTAAAAATATAACATTTTTATACTCTTATCAAATACGAAACTGCAATATTACCAGTTTTCAATATCACACTTTTGAAAATAGTAGACATACAAAGTGCAAATATTACAGCGTACAATTTAAATTATTTTATTTAATCTTTAACTAATATTTTGTACAAATTTTAGATGTTAATCAATTCACACGCAGTAGAAATACTATTATTAGTTAGGCAGTAACTGTGAGTTTCATTTGAGGACAGTTTTAAGGGAGTCCAATTACTATACCAAAAACTTAATAATTGGAAAGTATAAAAACATTGGCATAAAAGCGCAATAAAATTATTTTTCTATACCCTGAGTAATTTTTAAAGCAGTTTTACAAATTTATTTTACGCATAAAAGTTAAAAATGTTCTTTCAGTAAAATTTTGTTATCTGTTCAGTGTGTTAAATTTGAAACTGTCGTGAAAAAGTATATTATAAATTCAGTAACACTACAGAGAAATAGATTTTCAAATAGTTGCACATATAAATAAAAAGAGATAAGATTAGCTTACGTTAACAAAAGGTGCTCTCAAAGTCTGGAACCCTAAACACGTGCGCCCTCAATCTGCAATTCACGCTAGATTTCACCAGGAGATCAAATAGTGTCTAGCAAAAATTTTATTACAAATTTGCAAGTTACTCAATTTAATTTGTGATCACTAATAATAAGTAATAAAATAAGTAATTCCTAGTTGAAGAGAAAAATAATTATGACATAAAGAAGGATATAAATATAATGTTATGTAGTTTAGTAAAGCGTGGTTACATATAACCTTAGTATTAAGCGTTTACAAAAGCTGTACTTGTTTTGTTTTGTGTGATTGTTACTACCCAATCAAAAATTTTTGATTATAGAAAATTATGTCTTATATTACAGACACCACGTTAATTTCAGCCTCGCTTGTGATATACAAAGATGATGTGAACTTTTTGAAAAAAAAAAATCATATCTACTTATGTCGTACCACAACTAGTTATAGGTAAATCCGTTCCATACTACAAATTAAAATTCTGAAAATGATTCAAGAATGTTTTACATGAAATCTGTATACATTATTTTATAGCTAAATGTATAAAACTTAATTTCGAATTAGACGAAGGATATTTAAACCCTCGGATAGCTATCTTTAGAACTAAAAAATCTATCGTTTAATAAATCAAGACTAAAATTATTTTTCTTACCTTTCCAAACAACCCTGCTTATTATTTACTTAACACAAACCTATCATTTAAAAAATTTAATCAAAATCTGAACTTTATTATTTATATTAAAACTAGAGAAAAAACTGTTATAATAACCGACAAGACTTAATAATAATCACTACTGAAAAATCCAAGGTAAGTAGTTGAGATTCAAATTTAATAATTTAAACGGGAAATTAGAAAGTATTTAATTTTTTGTTACGTTTATTTTGTGTGTCAGAAGAAACACTGGTATTGCTGTGATTCACAATTTAGCCACATTAGATAAATTAGTGAGTCGGTGTATACATCAGAGAACATTAAACAAACTCTTGTCATGCCAACAATTCAAAACACGTCATTTTTAGGAAATATATGCTACTGGCTGTTACCCGTGGCTTCGCATGCAATTTTTAGAACCGAAGTCCTTATGAAAAGCAATTATGATATAATATGATGGGAGTCATACAAACATTCTAAAACGTAAGTAGGCATACATCAGGTAGATATTATATAAGTTCGTGGTAAATAGTTTCAGAGTTTATCTTTATTATTATGTTGTGTTTGGCATGTGTAGGAGCATTCCTGGTTCTAATTAACTATATACATAACGTCACAGCTGAATCTGCCTTGTAATCCCGATCAAGAAAGCACAAATCTCGGATCACACAGGTCTCGGAAATTTACTTTAGTCAAAAAGCGTATATTTCCATATATTTCAGGTCTAAGATAGTTCCAGTACCATAGTAGAGTTTGCCTTGTTGTTCTGACGAAAAAAACATATATACTTACATAGGACCGAGATGCCTACTTCGGTTAAAAAGTGCCTACTTAAGACCGTTTAAATTCACTTACCTACTATGTCACAGGTTAGCTTGCCATATTGCCTCGATTAAAATACTGTATATGTTCGATTATATAGTTGTCGGAAATCTATTTTGGTCAAAATCGTGTTGGAATAGTAGAGTTTGCTAGGACTGAAAAGCCTATTACGACCTAGGGGAAAGTCGTACCTACGTATTATGTACTTCCGGTATAAGGAGGAAATACACTCCAAAATAATCGTTATTAAAGTTTTGCGTTACACTCGTTTTTTGGACTGTAGCAAGGGAAAGAATGAATCGTTAAGGTATGTTAGTATTCATTCGTCTGTTTTTCCGCAAGCCATTGTTAAAATTTAATATCATAATGTCAAGGAAGCCCACCAGTTTCAAGTAATTTACGTGAAAACATTCATAACTTTGTTCATTAAGGTTAGTTTTATAATAAGATTTAATACATTAGATGATTTTAATTCGTCACTGGCGCAATCGGGAGTAAAATTTATATATTAATGTTTTATTTACTATCTGCATTACACTACCGATCAAGCACTGTATACTTATTTTTGATAAAATTCAAATGTAAACAGATTTTTCAGAAGATTTGTCAAACTATAGCTGTCAACAGCTGTAAAAATCTCATACGTTTCGTTCTTATCATAACATTCGAATGTAAACACACTAATTTTTCAATTTGAATTCGACTTTATTTAATAACATTAATGTTTTATGGGTGGTAAAAAGCACTCTGTATGTTAATTCAGACCAAAAGCTATACTTGTTTCTAATTTCAGCATAATCCGTAAAGCATTTTCAGCGTGATTTGAGGACAAACCTCGCAACATCCAAACATCCAAACATTTAAACTTTCTCATTTATAATATTAGTGGAATATTACAAGTGGAATTTTGAATTTTATATAATACAAGTAACTTACTATCAATCATTATAATTTAGATAAATTTACCTTTATTCCCGCACACAATTCGTCCTGTGGTGTTTCATCAGTACATATTATGATAACAAAGAACGAGCTCTCTGAAAAGATTCATGTTTAAGGTGTAAATGCCCTAATCTCAAGTCAAAATTTCCCCTCGATAATAGAGGCCAGCTCTAAAATAGCCTTTCAGTTAACAGACAGAGGGTGGCACCACCTTGATGAGGCTAGCAAAACATCTCATACTTAGGGACCGAATCCCACCAACTCCATAAGGCATCTCCCGCTGTAGAATAGACCGACCAATTTAGCCTTGCCCCCCACAATCTTGAAATTAGCGATTAGTGATGTAAAATCCAAAAAGGTTTAAGTCGCACATCGATTTTGCTGTACACAGTGGTAGGTTCCGATGGAATGAATAAACCTGCCAGAAGTGATCTATTGCTACTGTTGATTAAGTGAGGTTGCCTGATACTGATATCAAACAATATTTTCAGGTATAGGGAAACATTTTGAAAAAAAAAACATTCTAGTTTCATAAATAAAGTTTTTTTTTTATTTTTTAGTTAATAATTTTCTGTATGGCAAAAATAAAAATATCAAAATATTTTAGTGGTAATTATAAGAAGTTCTTCGACAAGATCCGGTAAAATAGTGACAGCTATAAACACAAACAGCAATAAAAACTAACGCATTTTCAACTGTAATTCAAAACAAGAATCATATGCGTCACTCTGAAAACTGTAATTTCAAAATCTGCAGTTCTCAGGTAAATGAACAAAAGCAGCTATGGGTGTGTATGAATAGAATTGGTTTCCAACGTTAACTTTATGGCTCATACAAACGCATAATTTGGCTCAAAGTAACCCCCTTGAGTTGTAATCAATGTTAATATTACTAAATGGGTTTCTTTGTTCAAAATGTTCTAGTCACGATATATTATTTGAAAGGAAATTTAATATTTGCTGTCATAATAAACTGGAATATGTTTGACAAATATTTTCTGAGATTTAATAATTGTTATGAAAAAATTGTTACGAAAACCAGACTAAAGCGAATGAAGCAAGCTATATCACTGTACAGTTTTAAAGGTCAAAAACAACACGTCACTACCCCCAACTACCGTAGATGAAGCGTTTTTAGTCATTTAACATTCTAAGACGTTCTTACACCCAAAGAATGTTACATATTTCAATTCCAAAAATGTAGTGTTATACTCGGTACAACGTTGTAATTCCCAACAATATTGCGGTACACGACACATGGAACAAGGGTTAGGGAGTATAGTTGATATACATAATGTTGGTCAACCAACATGCAGGAATCTCTATTAGAATACAATTGACATAAGTACGAGCAAAAGGTACTTTGCTAATGCTGCACTTAATATAAGTACTAAAAATGTACTAGGTAGCCTAAGCAAGTATAAAAAAAGCACTCAGTATCACAACAGTACCTACAACTAACTGCACTTTGTACTAGACTAACTTAGAGGTAATTCATATCAATCTGAAGTTTGGTAGAGCAATAGTATAATTCATGAATTCGGTGAAGGTTTCAGCCAGTACTAATCTATCCTAACCTAAATATAGCCTTTATCTAGCTCTCGTTCTATCTTTGCTGTCTTTGTACCATTAAAATAGAAAGCATAACTCAGTCTATAAAATGCTAGAGTAGACAAAAAAAGGTCAAATAATTATTATTTAAGTTCACATAATAGGTACTAATCGTTTCCTTATGTATTTATTTGTATTGATATCCTCTCTCTACATATAAACACATATAAAAACCTAGCTATTTACTTTAACAGATCTATATATAAAATAATATTATTTATAAAGATATTATATTTACATGCCATGAGATAAAATATATTTACACGAGCCCTTTGAGTTAAATAGCCAAGATTTACCTATATTAATTAAATCGGTCTTTAAAAATTCAAGGTATTTTATGTAGTTACAGAGTTATGATATGTGTTAAGCTTACCGTGATTTTAGTGTTAACTATAAGTACCCAGCAGTTTTACTTAAAAATTACTAAATTTTCTTCAGTTTACAATCTAGATCCACATTAAGTACATCCGCCTAATAATTAATCAAGATTTTGGATTGGATAAGAGTGCGTTAATATATAATTTTATATTTCCATAAAATGGAAACTTTTATAATATAATTTAAGAGTGTTATCATTAGTGCCAAAAGATGCGAATATTAGTAGCCGCTGAATCACAACTGGATATAAATAGAGCTGCGTCGAAGGAAATGTACACATAACGATATAATTTGTTAATGTAAAATTAAATAAACTGTCCGCTCTGATCCCAAATCTCCCATGATTCCTATGCCATTAAAGTAAATTTTTAATGTATTTGGTCCCCTTATATACATTCAAATCATTATACAGTTATAAATTTGATAACGCTTTTATCCGTTAGTTTCGTGTAGTGTTAAAAAGTTCAAATATATAATTGCATTGAAAAATTATTAATACATTCAAATGTTGAAAAAATTACAAATTTCAAAGATAAACAAATCTTACTCCGAAGGAATACTAATTATCATTTTAAGCTAAGATATAAACCGATTATAGAGTCTTCTGCTCCAATTAGTTTCCAAAGATATACATTAAATTAATTAAAATAAAAGAATATCAGTGTTTTCTCATAATATTGACGTATTCATATCTACAACGTTTGACCTCATCAAAGCATTGTAAGTGTAACATATTTATAAGCGTTACGATCTGTTTCATAGCAATTTCTGATATAAATAGCACTTTCCTTGTCAAGCTTTTCGAATTGCGTTGTATAAATGACGGATATATTTAAGGTACTAACTAAAACAAGAGATGTTATGGAAGTCTTATAATGAAAATTACCTTCAAATGTTTAAAACATCGTAATAATCAATAAACATAATGAGGTAGTAATTACAGTAAAATCACTTTACAAGAAGGACTAGGTAACTATACTCCTTTTAAATGCTATCTCTGACAGGTCCATTGTAAGGATAAATTCCTTTGTCTTATATTACCTCATCTTTGTGCTTCACATTATCTCGTTATTCAGGCAAGAAATTAGTGTAATTACTGTTGCTTACAATAAACTAATTACGTCTACAATACTTAGATACTGAACTTTCTTATGTCAAAGTCACCCTAAATTATAGAACTAAATCCTCCTAGAATATAAAAATATTTATAAAAGCTGCCCACCCTCTTGTATCAGTATTTCGTGGATTGAGAATAACTTTATTGACAGCTCAAATAAATAACTAATGTAGTCGTTGGTTTGCTGTGTTTCTATCAGTATTCTCTGTCTTGCAAGTTTCGTGTATAGTAATACATTTTTTAAGTTCTCGAAAAGTTGTAATTTATAGGAAATGATACGTTAATGTTAAACATATGCAGCAAAATTAGAAATGTAGGATTAAATTTGGCAGTACAGGGTGAGATAAGCGACTCGTACGTTGTATACGAGTGATCTTATCAAGGGACACTTGTGTTTTATCTCATTCTGATTGCTAAGTTTTAGGCAATTCTGGTAGTAGATGAATTAGAACGATATTTATTGTACAGAACTACGCATGCCCTTCACAACCATCCCCTTTAGTCTGGAGCTTTCATTACAGTTCCAGATTAATAGTGAGCGTGGTGTGTTTTAATAGGCCAGTATATAAAAATATGCCTAACTATTTCATTCCTATCCCTTGCTAAGTTTATTTCTGTTTTACCTAGTTGGCAATATAATATGATTTGAACTATATTCATGCAGCACCACTTTCTCCTTAGTCGTTCACGACGATGAATACTATGGTAATTTTGAAAACACTCTTACAGCTTTATAAAAACTTCATTATTTTCGCGTCTATTACTATTTAAAACAAAGAAATGTACCGAAAATAAAACTTACACGATTAATTGACATTGTAATCATGTGTTTACTACTTTCAAATAACAAACACTGATTTCTCAAGAGAGGAGCATTTAGAGAACTTCTTGTCATGTGCTGATGTAGGGCGATGGAAGTTGTTGCTTCAAGTGGCAGAGAGGTGCGCCGCTGTTGTCAGCAGGCTCTCATTATTCTTTGCACATTTACAGTCATACCCACAATGCTTTTAGTTGACTACTACTTCATCTCATTGCAACACTAAATTAGCTTCTGTTATAAGTATAATATTTCGTTTTGTTTTGAGTGCTGACATAGTTACAATGAATTAATATTATAGACACGAAAAGTAACTGTTATTGCAGGCCTATGGTTTTGAATATTTTAAACTATAATTGTAAAGACTTATATGTCTTTTAACAACTTTAAAGGTCCAATTTCTTAATTTGTTTGCCATCTTTTGCACACAGTTTTACATGAATGAAAATAATATAATAATAATATTTCTATCTAAATGTATAAACCTATTAAATATTATATAATAAATTAAGTAATTTTCTTATAAACCACTTTCAATCTGCCTCTCGCTTTTTGAAAAAATATTACCGGACCTTGGTTCAATCATGACACAATCTCCAAAATATATAAGTATAATAGTAAATTATGCTTAACTAAATGTAAACCTTGTTTGTGCTATTAACTGAATATAATATAAATCGTATTATTGCCCTTGATCTTAAGAATTATTCTTCCGTTTTAAGTAAATTTGGCACACTACAATAGAGGTCTCAATCGTAAGATTACTAGTTGATCTGATGAGAAATTTAATTACTATCAATTTTGGCTACGATGAAATAATAATGCATTATTATAATATTATAGTGTTTATTAAAATACTGGTATAACCAAATATTTATTAACGGTTTTATGACTGTTTCTTTAATAACAGATTTTATATAATTATAAAAAGATATAGCTGTATTCCTTTTGTTGAGTAAGATCACATATTAGAAAATAAATATAGTACAAGTTACATGTTTAAAGTATTCATTTTTATAAAATAATATAAAGTACAAAAGTCTATTTATATTGGAAGAAAATATATTAAGAGTATCGCAAACTACTAAGTATTTGATATACAAGTATATACCTACATATGAAAATCCTTCTTTCCTTTATGAAGCAATATTGGGTAGCAATACATAACATATATAAGGAGACGACAGGAACACATGAAATAAACATAATATATTCTCACTTGAGAATAACAGTACAAAGAGGTTAGTTTCACAAACGGCTTCCTGGAAATCCGGAACGAGCAGAACGATTGACCTCTATCTTCCATTTGCCTGAAAAACGAATGAACTTTCATTACTCATACTTTAAGGAGCTTTCAAAACTATTTATATTTCAGTTTAATTCAATTAATTCTAAAATATAACATAACTATTTTCAGTTTCGAGTAGAATAACATTACTATCTTTACTATTTTTTAACAAGTTTAAAGTATCTAATTGAAGCTAATGACATTAAAATAAAATTATTGACGTTTACGTTTTAAAATTTAAAATTAAGCCGAAATATGCAGTTACTAAGAGGAGCAAGAATTATTACGCGTTGTAGGATTGATAGAATACCATAACTGCATATGCATAGGTAAAATAAAGATATTTCAAAATACCAAAGGTAGGCTTTGCTGAGGCTGAATGCAAAATTTTATATAACAGATCCTTTTATCTACAATTGTCTTTTTACCACCAAGGCAACCCATAAACCCAATCCAACAATTCCTAACGCTATGTGGAGCCCAATGGAGTGATGCAGCATATTCAAACACGATATTTTTTAGAGATGTGGAGCCTAATGAAAAATGTAAATTCAACACGGCACTTAGTTTTGTGATATAATGTAGACAAATAGACATATAAATATAAAAATATAAATACATTTGTATCCCCACCTCGTTACGATTATTGTTATTGTGCTCTGTACTTAACTGAAACATACTCAGAGTTATTGATTTGTTTTTAAAAACGTTGATTAAATACGAGAAGGAGTGAAAACAAACCCTTCAGTTTTTTTACATATTATTTTGTTAAATATAATTTAGCAATTAGAAACCAATAGTTTTAGATACATAATACAGATTTACAAAAAATCAAATTATTTTATTTCATACAGTGTAAGGCAATGTAAAGACTAAATGGCTGAGATTTTTCACGTAAAATACTTAAAATTTCCTTAGCACCGAAATATCTAGGACAGGAAATTACAATATCTACAATAATAAAAACGGTACAACCGGTCATTAATATCACAACGATTTATTGGCATTTGCAATTTTACGAAAGAGATCTTGTATTAACATTACAATACTTTCCGAATAAGTGGAAAACTCTTGCATTTAATTATAATAAAGGTTATAATTTTTACCTTTATTAGAATCGTGTTTACCAATTATATCCAATTTTACCGTATTTAACCTACAGTTTAAAATCGTGTGAAATTTTGTAATAGTTTTATAGTAAAATAAGGAAAGGAACTCAAGATTACTTCTAAATTTAAAGTATTATTCGTAACCATATGATGTAGTGACACACCAGGTTCTTCAAAAATACTGATACCGATAACATAAGAAATGTTGTATGAATAATTTACACATATTTCAATATCGTAGAGCGTTCTAAACCATATATTAGTAAATTCAACTACAATAATTTAATTTTAGTTAAGTTCATTAAGTTCTGCTATACTGTTATAAGCTTACTGTCACAACTAACATAATGAAGGATCGTATCCTGATCGTGGGAAAGTACGGTTTCATCCTGTGTAATTTATATTGACAAACACCGCAAGTGACGTCAGAAATGTCACTGACAACCGCAAGTTCTATAGTGACTGTCATTCTATCTGTATTACGTCTAACCTAGCTGATTTCAATATATGTGATATATTGAGGCTGAGTAATGAGATTTAAAAACAGAGCTAAATATAGTAAATAAAAATATCTTTCGGGTGAAATATGTATTCATTGTTGTACATAAAACTATAAGTACTAGAATTTAAGTAGGCTATGAAATACATGGGGAAGGTAACTATATTGTTATTTGACCAATTTATAAAAAAATATTTACGAAATTGTTTTAAAATACAGAATTTACATTTTATTTCATGTTACATTACATTTAAAATATTATATAATATAAACTTGTATGACTATGGAATATTACTACTTACTACATAATCAAAATTCTAAAAATTAATACTATTTTTTCTTTGTAATTAAATTATAGATAAAAATCAGCTGTTTCAATAAGAATATACATTCACTTAGTTTACGCTGACTTTAATATCGATGTCTGGATTAAGAAAACATTTTTCCTTTTTAATTGTAAGAATAAAAATTCGGTGCTCATGAACCTAAATAATAAACGTGACTAGAAAGTATTTGACCATTACAAGCTCGTCGTAAAGAAATGTCTTTGCCTGAAAGAGACTGATACGCATAAAACAAAATTTAATGTTTGCATTACCACACTAATATGTTGGAAAACAATACTTCACTTATATTTAAGAAATCTTTAAAATTCGGCACGTTGCCTGATGAACATATTTTATCATTGTATGTTGGTAGGTAATCGCCGATTAATGTAACCTTTGAATTGTGATTTAAACGAAAATTACGCTGACTATAGTCCTGTTTTAATGTGCACGTATAGTATAACAATAGTTTTTAAAATTTCAATAACCAGAGAATCTAAAAGAGAATCTATCCTTAAGAAGTTGTGAATATTTTGCAGAGAGGTTGCTATCAATATCAGCAGACTCCCGTGTAGATCAGTTCATACTCCCAATACTCAACAGCTGCGTAGGTTTTTGCCTCTATGCGATACTGGTTATGCTTTCCTTTCGGTATATATAATTGTTTGCTTTACGAAAACCAACTGTGGAGAGAAACTACAAATTTAATACTATTCCATGTGTAACACTTCTTCAATAAGTAGGGTTATAAATTGTTCTATTGTACTTGCGAAATTTGAAATTAATTTAAATCCTTTATTAGATTTAAATTGTCTAACACGTAGAAATTCCAAGCTACTTAGAAGAAATAAGTGATAGGAATATGTTTCAAGAATAATACATTTTATTATCCTACATAGTGTACCTCTATTTTCGTTCTTTTTCTGTCAGTTTTTATGTTTCATTTAACTCATTACTCAGCCTCAATATATCACATATATTGAAATCAGCTAGGTTAGACGTAATACAGATAGAATGACAGTCACTATAGAACTTGCGGTTGTCAGTGACATTTCTGACGTCACTTGCGGTGTTTGTCAATATAAATTACACAGGATGAAACCCTACTTTCCCACGATCAGGATACGATCCTTCATTATGTTAGTTGTGACAGTAAGCTTATAACAGTATAGCAGAACTTAATGAACTTAACTAAAATTAAATTATTGTAGTTGAATTTACTAATATATGGTTTAGAACGCTCTACGATATTGAAATATGTGTAAATTATTCATACAACATTTCTTATGTTATCGGTATCAGTATTTTTGAAGAAACCTGGTGTGTCACTACATCATATGGTTACGAATAATACTTTAAATTTAGAAGTAATCTTGAGTTCCTTTCCTTATTTTACTATAAAACTATTACAAAATTTCACACGATTTTAAACTGTAGGTTAAATACGGTAAAGTTTGATATAATTGGTAAACACGATTCTAATAAAGGTAAAAATTATAACCTTTATTATAATTAAATGCAAGAGTTTTCCACTTATTCGGAAAGTATTGTAATGTTAATACAAGATCTCTTTCGTAAAATTCCAAATGCCAATAAATCGTTGTGATATTAATGACCGGTTCTACCGTTTTTATTATTGTAGATATTGTAATTTCCTGTCCTAGATATTTCGGTGCTAAGGAAATTTTAAGTATTTTACGTGAAAAATCTCAGCCATTTAGTCTTTACATTGCCTTACACTGTATGAAATAAAATAATTTGATTTTTTGTAAATCTGTATTACGTATCTAAAACTATTGGTTTCTAATTGCTAAATTATATTTAACAAAATAATATGTAAAAAAACTGAAGGGTTTGTTTTCACTCCTTCTCGTATTTAATCAACGTTTTTTAAAAACAAATCAATAACTCTGAGTATGTTTCAGTTAAGTACAGAGCACAATAACAATAATCGTAACGAGGTGGGGATACAAATGTATTTATATTTTTATATTTATATGTCTATTTGTCTACATTATATCACAAAACTAAGTGCCGTGTTGAATTTACATTTTTCATTAGGCTCCACATCTCTAAAAAATATCGTGTTTGAATATGCTGCATCACTCCATTGGGCTCCACATAGCGTTAGGAATTGTTGGATTGGGTTTATGGGTTGCCTTGGTGGTAAAAAGACAATTGTAGATAAAAGGATCTGTTATATAAAATTTTGCATTCAGCCTCAGCAAAGCCTACCTTTGGTATTTTGAAATATCTTTATCTTACCTATGCATATTCAGTTATGGTATTCTAGCAATCCTACAACGCGTAATAATTCTTGCTCCTCTTAGTAACTACATATTTCGGCTTAATTTTAAATTTTAAAACGTAAACGTCAATAAATTTTATTTTAATGTCATTAGCTTCAATTAGATACTTTAAACTTGTTAAAAAATAGTAAAGATAGTAATGTTATTCTACTCGAAACTGAAAATAGTTTATGTTATATTTTAGAATTAATTGAATTAAACTGAAATATAAATAGTTTTGAAAGCTCCTTAAAGTATGAGTAATGAAAGTTCATTCGTTTTTCAGGCAAATGGAAGATAGAGGTCAATCGTTCTGCTCGTTCCGGATTTCCAGGAAGCCGTTTGTGAAACTAACCTCTTTGTACTGTTATTCTCAAGTGAGAATATATTATGTTTATTTCATGTGTTCCTGTCGTCTCCTTATATATGTTATGTATTGCTACCCAATATTGCTTCATAAAGGAAAGAAGGATTTTCATATGTAGGTATATACTTGTATATCAAATATTTAGTAGTTTGCGATACTCTTAATATATTTTCTTCCAATATAAATAGACTTTTGTACTTTATATTATTTTATAAAAATGAATACTTTAAACATGTAACTTGTACTATATTTATTTTCTAATATGTGATCTTACTCAACAAAAAGGAATACAGCTATATCTTTTTATAATTATATAAAATCTGTTATTAAAGAAACAGTCATAAAACCGTTAATAAATATTTGGTTATACCAGTATTTTAATAAACACTATAATATTATAATAATGCATTATTATTTCATCGTAGCCAAAATTGATAGTAATTAAATTTCTCATCAGATCAACTAGTAATCTTACGATTGAGACCTCTATTGTAGTGTGCCAAATTTACTTAAAACGGAAGAATAATTCTTAAGATCAAGGTCAATAATACGATTTATATTATATTCAGTTAATAGCACAAACAAGGTTTACATTTAGTCAAGCATAATTTACTATTATACTTATATATTTTGGAGATTGTGTCATGATTGAACCAAGGTCCGGTAATATTTTTTCAAAAAGCGAGAGGCAGATTGAAAGTGGTTTATAAGAAAATTACTTAACTTATTATATAATATTTAATAGGTTTATACATTTAGATAGAAAATATTATTATTATATTATTTTCATTCATGTAAAACTGTGTGCAAAAGATGGCAAACAAATTAAGAAATTGGACCTTTAAAGTTGTTAAAAGACATATAAGTCTTTACAATTATAGTTTAAAATATTCAAAACCATAGGCCTGCAATAACAGTTACTTTTCGTGTCTATAATATTAATTCATTGTAACTATGTCAGCACTCAAAACAAAACGAAATATTATACTTATAACAGAAGCTAATTTAGTGTTGCAATGAGATGAAGTAGTAGTCAACTAAAAGCATTGTGGGTATGACTGTAAATGTGCAAAGAATAATGAGAGCCTGCTGACAACAGCGGCGCACCTCTCTGCCACTTGAAGCAACAACTTCCATCGCCCTACATCAGCACATGACAAGAAGTTCTCTAAATGCTCCTCTCTTGAGAAATCAGTGTTTGTTATTTGAAAGTAGTAATAAACACATGATTACAATGTCAATTAATCGTGTAAGTTTTATTTTCGGTACATTTCTTTGTTTTAAATAGTAATAGACGCGAAAATAATGAAGTTTTTATAAAGCTGTAAGAGTGTTTTCAAAATTACCATAGTATTCATCGTCGTGAACGACTAAGGAGAAAGTGGTGCTGCATGAATATAGTTCAAATCATATTATATTGCCAACTAGGTAAAACAGAAATAAACTTAGCAAGGGATAGGAATGAAATAGTTAGGCATATTTTTATATACTGGCCTATTAAAACACACCACGCTCACTATTAATCTGGAACTGTAATGAAAGCTCCAGACTAAAGGGGATGGTTGTGAAGGGCATGCGTAGTTCTGTACAATAAATATCGTTCTAATTCATCTACTACCAGAATTGCCTAAAACTTAGCAATCAGAATGAGATAAAACACAAGTGTCCCTTGATAAGATCACTCGTATACAACGTACGAGTCGCTTATCTCACCCTGTACTGCCAAAATTTAATCCTACATTTCTAATTTTGCTGCATATGTTTAACATTAACGTATCATTTCCTATAAATTACAACTTTTCGAGAACTTAAAAAATGTATTACTATACACGAAACTTGCAAGACAGAGAATACTGATAGAAACACAGCAAACCAACGACTACATTAGTTATTTATTTGAGCTGTCAATAAAGTTATTCTCAATCCACGAAATACTGATACAAGAGGGTGGGCAGCTTTTATAAATATTTTTATATTCTAGGAGGATTTAGTTCTATAATTTAGGGTGACTTTGACATAAGAAAGTTCAGTATCTAAGTATTGTAGACGTAATTAGTTTATTGTAAGCAACAGTAATTACACTAATTTCTTGCCTGAATAACGAGATAATGTGAAGCACAAAGATGAGGTAATATAAGACAAAGGAATTTATCCTTACAATGGACCTGTCAGAGATAGCATTTAAAAGGAGTATAGTTACCTAGTCCTTCTTGTAAAGTGATTTTACTGTAATTACTACCTCATTATGTTTATTGATTATTACGATGTTTTTAAACATTTGAAGGTAATTTTCATTATAAGACTTCCATAACATCTCTTGTTTTAGTTAGTACCTTAAATATATCCGTCATTTATACAACGCAATTCGAAAAGCTTGACAAGGAAAGTGCTATTTATATCAGAAATTGCTATGAAACAGATCGTAACGCTTATAAATATGTTACACTTACAATGCTTTGATGAGGTCAAACGTTGTAGATATGAATACGTCAATATTATGAGAAAACACTGATATTCTTTTATTTTAATTAATTTAATGTATATCTTTGGAAACTAATTGGAGCAGAAGACTCTATAATCGGTTTATATCTTAGCTTAAAATGATAATTAGTATTCCTTCGGAGTAAGATTTGTTTATCTTTGAAATTTGTAATTTTTCAACATTTGAATGTATTAATAATTTTTCAATGCATTTATATATTTGAACTTTTTAACACTACACGAAACTAACGGATAAAAGCGTTATCAAATTTATAACTGTATAATGATTTGAATGTATATAAGGGGACCAAATACATTAAAAATTTACTTTTAATGGCATAGGAATCATGGGAGATTTGGGATCAGAGCGGACAGTTTATTTAATTTTACATTAACCCATTCGTGACTGAATAAAATTACTATGATACATGAAAATAATAAGATGTCTGATGGTACAAACGATGACAGCAGTAATAATGAAAGTGACGATAACCCACTGGCTAGGCCTTATGATTTTGCGTGGTGTGTTGGATCAAATACTGTTGTACAATGCGTTTTACCGGCAATCATGGAATAAATCCTATCATTTGGAGGCAGTTAAGAGAAAACTGCACTGAATCAGATGTGTTCAATCACTTCTGTGACGATACCTTTGGGGCTCAGGTAACCCTTTGGTTGGCCTCCCGTTTGTGGAGAAACACCACTGCCCCTTCAAGGAAAGTTTTGGGGGCATTTTATTGAAAAGATATCTCCAACCACCAAAGCCAGGCCCTCAAGAAAATGTAAAGTTTGTGCCTCACAGGGAAAAAGAAGTGAAACGGTGTATCAATGTAAAAAGTGTCATGTTTCACTTCATCTATAAACATGTTTTGAAGTGTTTCACACCCAAACCAACTTCTAATGAAGTATAATAAAAATTTGTAAATAGTGTAAATACATGTATATAAAAAAAAACTAACATTTTGTGTTCATACAATAACAAGGAATAACTAAGGTTAATTTATAATATTCATAGCATGTTATACAGAAAGTGTTATGCAAAGTGCACCTGTTCTTACACGAAATTATGGAAAATATCCAGTTCTGTAGTCCAAAAGTTATAAAAGAGTTACTACTTACCTTTGTTCAAAGTCTTACAAAGCATGCACGTCTTGTAAAAATAAACGTCCACGAACCAAATTACCCATAATAATATGTAATGACTAAAAGGCTTCACAAGCATTTTCCAGTAATTTCCAGTTCAAAACAGGTGCAACGTGGGCAAATTTAATTTAAATGTCACTGACAGATATTCCAATCTTCTGTACAATGTTATAGTTAAGAAGAAAGAACAGTCTTGTGGCCCTGATATCGTAAATTCAAACAGAGTTGATGAGTATTTGTGAAACAATCTTAATCCCTCTCTGAAACTTCATGACTTTAGGGAGGTATTTAGCTTATTAGTAATATATGATCGGGTTTATTAAGTTTAATCTCTTGCCTTTTATTGATAGTTATATAAATTAGTTAATTTATAACTAGTATATTATTTATCTCTTTACTGTAAAATTCAACAACTGACTCTTCAATAGTTCAAATTCTATATGTATGTCTTCCTATAACAAGTAAGGAAATTAATTTTAAATTTCCAAAATATAATATGTAGTTTAAAGTCGTTAATACTTCGATAAATTAAAATAATACTAATGTAATAACTATTCGTAGTACACAGCAATAAACGGGATGTAGTACAGAAAAAGTTAATTTGTGGAGTAACTATTTCATTATATGTAGTATAATGTGTGTGTAATTATTCTGATATCCAAGCAATATGCATGCAATACATAGTCTTAATCTGAAAAATAGATTTAGTGTAATTGAGTACCAAACAGCTAAACAACTAAACATACAAATATACAAACGCCGTCATAATTCTTCAAATTTTACATTTAGAATTTTATTAGGATATATATTTATATATGGTAGCACATTCACTCGGCAAGTGAGAGATCCGGGTTTGAGTCCCGGCGGAGCAAGTACTTTTTGCGATGCAATGTTTATTGAAATAAAAATAAAAAGTTTTGTGCAAACTACTACATACCTCCTCTTATAAAAGGTTACTTGTTACGTAGTAGCTTTGAAAGATATATGGCAAAAAACAAAGACGACAAGGAACACGCCAGATGTACATAACATATTCTTATAACAAAAGGACAGGGCGAAGTGGCTTTGAAAAACGGCTACCTGGAAGTCCGGAACGTGGAGCAAGTTCGATATACCTGTATTTGACTGAGCAAATCCCTTGCAAATAACTTGTAACATCCCTTGTAATGTCAGAATTGCTTTATAAGTATGCGTATTACAGTTAAAGCCATCAATATTATTTCATGTTTTATTTACGAAATAATAAAATTTTGTGTGATATAATAAAACAAATTACACCGAATATAAAAACAAAGAGATTTTCAAGACATAATTTCATTATTGTTTTTAAAACTTTCTAAATAGCCATGTCAAAATGACCACACTGATATCAAACATAATGACGTTTAAGTTACTTTGTACAACTAAGTTACATTTAAGTATGTGCTTGTTATTTGTTTAGAAACAGAGAACAATAAAATGGCATTTAATGCACTGGCTAGGATGGTCCTCTGCCTCAAATAATGGATGTATATGAATTAATAGATGAATATTCAATCATAACAGGGTTAGTTATAAAAATTTCAAACTGGATTAAATAAAAATATAACAGTATACGAATAAGTAAGATTAATTGATCTAAAGACAAACAAGGAGGTGTGCGCCTAAACACTTGTCGCGTGATAAGGATTATCTAAGATTGTATTGGAAGTTTGAAATCTATAACTAACTACTTATATCACATTTTGAAGTGGCTTATGATAATAAACACTTAATTAATTCTAGGCACAACTTCTTGTCTTTTTTTAATTTTTAACTGTAAAATCAGCTCAAAGAATGATTTAAAAACACTACAAATCAATTTTATAAATATATATTTGCAATAAGACTTTAAAATTTTTTCATAATTTTATTTGGAAAACTTTTACCTATGTAGGCTATAGAGCAAGTAATGATTGTTTATTTTAATAGCCAGTAACTGTCTTGAAACGGTTTTTAAAAAATTTTGGAAACTTGAATTTACAAAACGAGATTGCAGATTTTAAAAATTGTTTGGGGATTTGGAAATTTTAGTAAAAGCCTGTTACGACTAAATTTTTCTTGTACTCCTAAAGTAGTAGTTATTTAGTAATTTTGTACTCGTGCTATAAAGCAAACTTTTTAAATAAAAAGACACATTTTATATAAACAAGTGCTTAACAAACGGATATTTCTTCGTTTTTTTTTACATTTTTTATAGTCTAGAAGTGGACAAATACAATATTAGATATTTCTGTTGGTTGTGTTGGCAACGTTGAAAATGACAAACATTACACAATTTGTCATATGTTATGTTTTGTTGACAAATGTTATATTGTGCAAGTTCAGTTTTTCTGATTTTTGTTAGTTGTGATTTGTTGATTTATATTGTAATAAACTATGCCGAGACAAAAAAATTTGGTGTTTAAACGTAATTTTACTGGTAACATACATACTAGAAAAACTCAGTGTAGGCACAAATAGTTTATCTCAGCCTAATTCAACAGAGGCACATTCTAGGTTAGGCCTATCCAGTGAAAAAGTGACTATACCTAGTGCCTTTAAAAAGAAACTTTCGACTAATTTAGAAGAGAGTGATCTACCCAGTTCTTCTTTCAGCAATATAATATTGTCTTCTTAAACGCTGCCTTCATGGCCAAACCCAAAACGTTAATGAAAGTTTTAATAATGTTGTGTGGATTCGAGTGCCGAAAAATGTTTTTGTAGGGCGAAACACTCTCGAACTAAGAGTGTATGATTCCATAGTAACTTTTAATGGGGGAAATATATTTAGAATTAAAGTATTCGAAAAGTTAGGGATCACAGATTTAGGCAAGAACACATTGGAAGCACTCAAGATGGCTGATGCATCGCGTGTAAGGAAAGCGGAACTAGCGGCTCGGTTGGCTACCAAGGAGGCTAGGATTAAAAGAAGAAGGCAAAGATTGGCAGGCGAAGAGGTTGATGATCCTGACTACAGCCCTGGTGGGATTAAAAACAAATGTAAAATAAGTCTACTTTATTTGACAATATATTAGTTTTTCTTCATTTTCCGAAATTCCATTTTTTTTTACTTGGGTACGCATAAAAAACTATATGATATAATGTCATGAAACTTTTTCTTAACCTTTAGTACTATATAATACACCTTTAGACGAAGAATCGTTATGATTGGATCGAAATTGCAATGGGTAAAAATATATATACATACAAAATTATTTAAAAAGTATTAATTCCGAAACAAAACATAAGTATGGTTGCTTTTGACATTTTTCATTTGACTCTTCGTTGAAATGTACCTTAAAAATAGATGGAAAAATGTGCAAAATTTCATTTCTTTATGCTTATTTGTTATTTAACATGGGCGGTATAGGGACGTTGGACTCCCCTTAATGAAGTACTCCATTATGAAATGTTTAGCTACAACAATTATTTAAGAAAAAATTTTCATTTTTATACTGTAAAAATATCTTTAATTTTAAAGTAAAAATTTTTTTAGACTACTTAAACCTAATATGATTTCATGAAAATGGATTAAATTACTCACAAATTAGTTTAAATTATGTGTATACATTTTGTAACTTTCGGGAAACTCCATTTAAAGTCTAAACTAGCAAACACACACTAAAAACCTCCTGACAATCAGTACCTTCTTTTATTCTCTTTAGTAACCTTCTCCTGACCTTTTCTTTTCTTATTTGCCTCTTGAACCTCTTTATTTCCTTTTTCATTCTATTTCCATAAATTTTCTTTAGTACATCAATCATAAACTTCCCAGGTGTTATTCCCAATCTTTAAAACACATTAGCTTCACCAATGGCACCCTAATTGAAGCTTATAACGGAGTCATTTACTCCAATCTGAAGAGATTTAAGCCCTAAAAATGTAGTTTTCTTAACCCTACTCCAAATTACACTATTAAAGCTCTAATTCGGATTTTGAGTCTTTCCGTGCAAACAACGTTTTAAAAATTTTGGATCCGACAAATCTTTGTAAACTGGCTTTATTTCATTTATTACTTCCTCAGTTATAGAGTTTTTATGTTTATATTGTATATTTTGTTTATACTTACACCAGGACTCATTTCCAAAAAGACAAAGCTCGTGTTGTGGTTTTTCATCACTTGAAAGTTTGTGGTAAAATGTTCCCTATATTGCTTCTCGGATATCATCGACACTTGTTCCTTATTGCTTGGCCATATTATCTCTGCGGCTGATCTATTTCTTTATCACTCAAACGGCCTTTTCCTACTAATCGTTTCCCATCGATTAATTTCTTTCCTTTTATATCTTTCTTCAGTCATCTAAATCTTGAACCAACGCGTTTTTGTATATGGCCAATGCATTCTAGTTTGGATATTTCCACATTGTCACCATAGGGTTTACTCTCAAAAACAGAAGTGAAGCCTTTGTAGTCTCCATCTCCAAGGTATTTTACATATCTTAGGTCTAACCTATTTACAGACCTGTGGCAAAGAGATCTAGTGCCTACTCCCTCCATGCCACCACTGGTACCTGTATATTAAGCAGAACATTTGTTTGTTTGCTTATTTTGCTCCAATTTTACAGGGTCTTATATGTATGGTTCCCTCACAACAAAAATTACAGTAACTTGATAGGCAATCAAAATCCATCACTTTTCCACTATCAAATGATGTTACTGTAATCACACCATTTAGAGAGAAAGCTTGCCGGCTGGGAAGCTCAGGATATGGATTACCTATTATCTGTTACACATATTATCTATTATGTAGTAACGCAATTGAACACATGATACCTATTTGAATGTTAAATTTAGCTCCATTTTACCTTCTTTTTTATCTATCACCTTGACACGAATATACACTAAGTTCTTGAAAGGTTTAGAATATTATTAAGGAAGTCCAATGTCAATATAGTCCAGTAAATAAAAGCATATTTGCAATGTCTGACAACACAGAAGTTTTTTTCGTGAAACTCAGTAATGTTTAATGAAATAGAATCGTTCGAAAAGTAAGTTCTTATTGTAGTCAAAACAGGAAGGTATTTTAAAATTATGAAAATATCACATAAGAAATTGTATTTAAATGACGTACTTTGAGCTAAAAATAGTATATTATTACTAAAACATGGTAATATTTGACAAATGCGTTCCTATAGAGTCTCAATTAACTTAGAAATAAAAGGACATATTGTTAATTTATAAATACTACAATGTGTTTTTATTAACTGCTTTATAATGTGATATTTAAGCGGATTTACCTGAATTAACCTCGGGGTATAATCCTTATACTTGGTAAATACTCTAACACAGTTATCCATAGAGAAAGAGGAAACGAGCCTTTTACCTGATAATTGTCATAGCCAAAGAAAGCGCATTATATTTTAACTATCAGTATTTCCTTACAGTAATCAGAGATCACACGTACATGATTGTATTTACTGAATAGATACAAGATCCATTCTAATAACATACACTTTTAAATGGAAAAATACCATTAATTTATGTTTTCTTCATTATCATCAAAATTAAGTATGCAACGTTGTAGTGTTTTTACGTACATCATCACAACCGTCATGCAATACAAACAATTTCCTTGACTTGTAGTAATATGTAACACTCTTAATGTAAATTCTTTACATTCCCCATAATATTTAGAAAATTAAAAACATTTTTAATATACAGATTATTTTCGCAAAGGAATTTTATAAATTTTAAACGTTCACTCTTAAAGTATCTTTTTTACGTTAAAGCTAGTTATACTTTGAATAAACTACCAACAATGATGTGCATAGCATTACAACTTAACACTTTTTTTTGGATTTCGTTCTCTTAAAATAATTTAAAATCACAAAATAACATTGGAATGATTAAAGAAAATAATAATGTTTATTTGCAAATATAACTATACCGATTTTATTGTTTAGAGAGGCTGGCAGTGAGCCCAATAACCTAAAAGCGATTTCATACAAAGCAAATTAAATCAATAACCGCCGCTCTTCCATTTCAATATTTGATGTTGGTTTTACATTGGAGGTAAATAGGAAGAAAATTATGGAGCGAGTTCTTTGTTGTTTGAATAGAATCTAAAACACAATTATTAAAATAAGTGAATTTACTATTAACATAAGATGATTTTTCCGGACATTTGCTATCGTTCAGTGAAACAAGAAATCAGTAACACTACGTTTCGAGATGTGCAATCTGATCTCTTCTTCAAGTAAATAACTAACCTAAAACATAATTACAAACTATAAATGCAGACGTATTGTGACCTGTATTATGTAGTTAAGTTTTAATAATTAGTGTTGTGTATAGTATTTTATTAAGTGCATGTTTTTTAGAGTTTGTGATGTTGACAAACAACATGGTGGTTGTGATTCCTGACTTAAGCGGTGCCACAACGCTTTGGTATGATTTGTTTATTGTTACTTAGTTTGTAATTCTGTATTACGTTAGTTATTTACCTGAAAAAGAGATCGGATTGCACATCACGAAACGTAGTGTTACTGATATCTTGTTTTATTGAACGATGGCAAATGTCTGGAAATATCCTGTTTCCTTCTCAATCCTTCCATCGTCAAAAACAACCTTCAAACAAAGAATATTTGATGAATTTATGTGTGATTAAATGCATCTCCAATACTATAAAAAATATTATAATCCATCTACATTAAAGTGTAATATTATTTAAATTATATCGGATTACCTATTTATCTACTAATTCGTATTTTTAGTTTTACTTATATATAACCATTGTTTTGTTTAAAACCCATTCCAATGAAAGTAATAATAGTCGCATATTGGTATTTATTATAATGGTGTTTAAACAGCTCTAAAAACTTTTGGTTTTAAACAAGGCAAAGTTCAAAATAAAAGTACTCACTGTAAATAATGGTAAGAATGTATGTTATTAGAGAAAGGTTTAAATATAGATAGCAATATAAAATTCCGCATCGCCCTGAAGCAGCGTGATTTCATAACAAAAATTACCAAATAGTTTTAATTAAAACGTTATTGGTAGTTTAGAGAGTATGTTCTGTTACCACTTATTTTTTCTAAATACACTACAAAGATCTATAAAATTTTTTAGTAAATAATTAGGTTATCGTAAGATTTATATCTGAATCAACTTTATACACTATTCCAATGACGTCAAAAGAAGGTTTTAATCTCAATTTGTATTTTTGTCCAAAATCTCATTTAATTTGCTCTTCTCAAACGTCTGTTTCCTATACAAAATTAGCATTACTATTTTGGTTATGTATTAGTATTAAGTTGAAATTGTAGTACAAAACCTTTATAGCTCGGACAGTTTATGTTACTATAGTAAATGTTATTCATTTCATATATTTCCCTTATGTCTTCTATCTCCGTTACTATTATATTGAAATATTTCAAACGGACAAATGTGACATTTTGTCATTTCACATACATGGTGGATATATAAATTAAGTCCAGTTATCCCAGGATATGTAAACAACTAATTATGATATTCACGCGCAACTTTCACCACTGATTAAAATACATTTGTAGAGGATAAAACCATTCTCTCTCTAATTTCAAAGGGGTGTGGACGGAGGAGGGAAATGGAAAACTTTAGGTTTCCAAATTGCAATTCACATTTTGTAAAAATTAAAATATGCTATTGTTTTTATCCTAAAACAATCTACAATTTATCTGTTGACATCTCAATCCGTTTACAATAATTGGAAGGCGTATTAGGATAATTGCACACTTTATATATCAAATATTACGTAAAATAATGGATAAAATATTACTATGACCAAATTAGGAGAAAGAATAAGAGATTGTTTTTTATAACAGGTATTAGTTTTAATCCTATGTTGCAACGATATTCAATTACACTTAAAAGGCAGTATGTTATTAATTTTCCTGGTGAGTAACTTTAACTGTAAAACATGTTTTGATAATTTGTAATATGATAATTTAATATAAAACTTCCAACAAAGTGTTCAACTGTACCCAGTTTAATTTTAAGTATAGGTGAAAAATGGCTCTAAAACTGCTTTTTTTTATTTAAAGTTTACGGTAAGAGTCGTAACATAAAGATTTGCCTTCTCATTTAATGGAAATACAATGTCATATGTTATATATTTAAAAACCTTTTGTGCATCACCTGCATGCCTCATATCGAAAATACCAAGACGTGGAGTATTCTGTATTTTTATTAGTTATTAGAATCTATAGGGATTTAAATTTTTTTAACACAAACATTCAAAATACAATGTAAAAGTTTAACTTATATGTATATAAAATAATTTAGATATTAAGCAACACAATTACCTGTTCAATTACCAATGAACAAAGAGAAGAGAGTTTGCACGTACTTAAGGACCGTTTATTTCGGCCAACCGGACGTTCTTTGTAAATGTTTGAACAAGAGAGACACTTTAGGAAGGGTAAATGTTTCTTTATTTGAAAGCTTTGGTTTAGATTTTAAAACATTCCTTTCTGTTACTTTGCTCTATTCTTAGTTATTAGACAATAAGTCTATAATGTTTTCTCATAGAAAACATTTTAATGATATGCTTTTCAAATAGTTTTTATTGTATTTTCTCATATTCATGATTTTAATTACATAGACATACCTAGTATCAGTACACATTAGCCTAAAGTGTTCGACATTTCAGTTAAACTTAATTAAATCTGAACAATAGAAATAAAAATTAGCCACTTTTGTTCAAAAGATTTATATTAAAAACTCAGTTTAACACTTTTAAAAAGGGAAGCATTTATGGAGTAGAATAAACGCCTGTTACACTTTAAGTAAACGGTCAGGGTTTAGCGTCCCTCTTCAGTAGAGGCTAGCCTACTTTATACGAACATCGTTTTAAAATTTAGGATTTAAATGTTAATTTAGTACGATTTGATTGGGTTTGACAAAAGAGCAATAGAGTTCATTGGGTCCTCAAAATGTTAAAAACTATCTGCGCTATGTGTAACTGCTACCTATTGCATTGTATACGACAAAAGGTAATTTAAAAGAACTATATAAGAAGTAAGCAAACTCTTGTAAAAGTAACTAGGATTATTTACTACAACATATCACTATATTGAATATTTCCCAATGTTATCTATTTCAGAGCCATATTTAAAATTTTACGTCTCTTAGCCTTTGCAATTTTAGTTTTAACATTGAGTAAGAAAATTAATATGAAGATTTGTACTAACGTACAATCTATCCATGCATCTTCTTTCCCATTTATAAGTGAAGTTGACATAAACACAGTAATAACATTTACTTATTGCTTAGCTTTTCATGAAAATGACGTCCTTTGTATAACTTAAAAATAATGAATTTATATAAATCATTACATATTATGTTGATAACTGTAATTCGGTGTGATTTATCATCACTATGGACTATGTTTTGTATCCAGAATTTAATTTTTTACCATATTTACCTATAACGCTAATTTACGTTTTGGCAAATACATTGTGAACATTTATGTATTATTACAAAAATTTTATAGTAAATGTATATTTCAATTCTTAATCTCATTTAATAAACTGTAATTCTTTCTTACATAACTAGAACAGTTGCTGACTTACTGTCTCAAATAAGCACACTAAAATGAAAGGACAAAAAGTGTGTATAATAGAATAAAATTGCGTTATGTTCTGCCACTGCAGCAGTGTATCAGACACAGTTTGCATGTAAATAGATACTTAATGTCGACTCCAGCCTTCTTGTGGATTATATAGATGCTCTCGAGGAAATTGTTATCGCTTAAACGATATCCACAAACGAGCTATACTACCAAGTGTTTCATAGTCTCTTGCAAACTAGTGCTCACAAAACTAGAAACTCCTAAATAAATAATTAGGACCTAAAATGCTTTTCGCATATCAAATATTTTAAACTAGTTACATTATTCTTTATAAAAATAATACTGTGTATTAAAAGTTATGATACACACTCTCCATAACTTTAATATACACTAATTAAGGTTTTAAACTAAATCACTGAGCGTTAAGAATCGGATGCGATTTAAAATCGTTTCTATCCACACCTTATGTTAAACAAAATAATTTTTTAACAGGAGCACATTGCGTATATTATTCTATAATTACAGTTTAAATTTTCCATAAATAAGTGATAGATATTTTAAAATATTTCAATGTCTTAAACTGTAACATATACACGTTTAAAGGAGGACAAAAGGCAAGAAATTGGGACAGTTTTATAAGTACCTCTGAAATTTATCTAATTTCTTGCAAAATTTCATTATTTTTTATTCAAAAGATTCCCAATTTTCACTAAAAATTGAATTACAAGTAAATCCTAAGTATAAAGGTATTCTAAATTTGAAGTCTTTAGCTTTTCAGTAAAGATACTTATGATGTAACAAATTATGGTATTTTACTTTACTTTATTAAAATGCAGTAAAAATAAAAGGCCAAGACAAATCGAAGCTATTTCAGGAAACATGACACTAGTTAAGTGTAATTAATTATGACAAATGTGAATAAAAACACATAGTCTACCTATAGTTAATCCGTGTTTATAAATATAATAAATAATGCGTTGTTAAGAGTGCTTTCAAAACCACTAGGGCGCATCCCGGACCAATGTTCTAAATAGGAAAGGCCTATATGTTAAATAAGAACCCTGGTTAAGAAAACACACAAACAAAGATGTATTAGGTATTAAAATAACAATATAAATTGCTGAACGTATGTGTATTTTTACATTAATATTTATGAAAAACGATAATGGGATATATCGTTATACGCTAGAAAAAAGTTTAAAAAAATTTCGAGATACGTTCATTATTGTTACGAAATATTGAAATACTAAACAATTGAGGAAACGAAAACTAAAAATAGTCATAGAAAAACTGTAACAAGGGACATACCAACACATGAGTCCTAACTATCCACAAGGAATTTCAAGATATATTTCAAATATTAAAGGAACTATTGTATTTAAAATGTTTTTGCAGTCTCAGTGAAGTCTTTTATGTGACACGTGTTGTAACTTACTCATAACTTGAAATTTGTTTTAAAATAATTAGGACAACTACTTTTCTGTTATTACATTTTTACATTTACATTTAACGTGGCGTTTCTTACATTTTATTATACTTGGAAAAACACTAAGTGTGTTATTTTTACTGTATGATTGTGATGTAACACGTATTTGTTCAAAACGCATTGTCAGAAACTACTATAAAATATAACCCTCTCAAGTGCAAATAATGGTTGGTTTATCTGAGGCTCTACTTTTTAATTTTTAGTTCTCCGTGAGAAAGGCAGATTTTGTACATTATTTAACTTTCACTTAAAATCTAACACAACTAAAGATATACAGCACATGTTTGTAAAGGAAGAAAGGGGTAGTCATTTACTTGTTATTATATTAATATTTTTCATGATTTATGCTCATTGTATAATCATATTAATTTTAAGTAACTTAATATAATATGACTTTAGTATTATTTGTTTTTACTTGTGTTGTTGAGTGTTCTCAACAAAGTATTACTATACAGACAGCAGTAGACCTCCCGCGGATCGAGCGCTAACATGGGCTCTTATGGGAGGGAGAAATTCCCTCATTTGCTGGAGAAATCCCTTCATGTGCGGGAGAAATTCCCTGCTCACACTCTTATCCTATGAAAATGTTCCAAATTCTGTCGAAATTATCGTGTTTTTCGGTAAAATCGGTGATTTGGGGTGTCAAAATCGTTGTTTTTCGGTAAAATCGGTGATTTGTTGGGTCCGGTGAGGGAGAAACGAGGGACGGAGGGAATTCCAATATGGCGGCGAGGGCGGGAAAAATTGGCGGGAACAGGGTAACCTAACCTCACTTTCTTGGTTTCCCGCGTATTCAATATGGCTGCGCCCATGATGAATTGGCGGGAACAGGGTAACCTAACCTCACTTTCTTAGATGGCTGCGCCCAGTTGGCGGGAACAGTAGAACATAACCTCAATTGTGAAATTGGCGGGAACAGGGGAACATAACCTCAATTGTGAAATTGGCGGGAAACAGGGGAACATAACCTCAATTGTGAAATTGGCGGGAAGGTAAACTAAACAAGAGAAATAAAGACGAATCGTACCTTATTGTGTGATGATTTAGAGCTGAGCATAGGGTTCCAGGAGTTTAAAATAAAACATTTTTGGGTATAAAAACTAATTTATTATACTATTTCTAAACAACTATTCACATTGGCACTCTTCACTCCCGCCACACAGATAGCAATATGTGGTGGTGACGTCATCAGAGGAAGTCTGTAACATAAATAGACCTGAGTTAGCCAGTTCTGAACAAGAAAATTCCGCGCTTCCCCACTGGCTGGAATAAGCGCGTCCTTGATTGGATGTAAATAGTATCTAAGCGCTCTGATTGGTGGAACCTGAGAGGCCGGCACTCCTTCCTCTCTCTCCCGTCAGATCCGTGCGGGAGGTCAGGGAGATAGGACGTGTGTCGCTCTGAGTTTTACACAATTATTTAAACAATTACGATCTTTTGATATTACTCGAGTAAAATAATTCAATCTAATACGTTAAAATATTTTTACTAATATTCATTTTAATTACCGTTAATACTATTCTTGTAATTATTTTTCTTAATCTAAATAGAAATTATCCTTAGTTTTAAACATGTCTTACGAAAATATTGAAAGTAGATTCTGAACCTGTATATATGGATATGGAGTTGGATCCTGTAAAAATTCTAGGAAGAAACGAGACCTACGTGAGAAAATTCAGGGTATATGGTACTAAGACCACCTTTAAATTCAACCCCGTCCCTGAAAACATTAATGAAATCGATTGGCTAAGGACGGGATTTTCTAAAATTGTAAATGAAATGAAAGCAAATTGCACTGATTCGGACTACCTCGGATTTACACTTCCATAGTCTAAATTTAAAAAGTAAAGATCCGGGCTACGTGGCATTTCGACCAGCTGATCAGGTCAAAGACGATGTCCTTTTCGAAATTTTCGGGGGGATAATTCAAAGTAACGCGGACTCTGTAAAGTCTACCGATACGTTCAAAGTCGAATGTACGCGTGTCAATCTCCCTGTAGGCAGTGGTGGCCTCAGAAGACCTGGCTTGTACAATAATTTTCACGAAGAATGTAAAGCACGAACAGGTATTGTATCGATAGAAAATGTGGACAATCTGTGTCTGCCCCGAGCTATAGTGGTAGCAAAAGCCTACGCCAAAAAAGATCCTCAACTTAAGGCTATACGTGAAGACAAGGGTAAGCGACAAACTCTTAGAGCCCAAAAACTGATGACTAAAGTCGGGGTCCAAATTTCTGAACAGGGAGCGGGGGTCCCCGAACTTTCAAAATTTCAAGATCACCTCAAAAAGTATAATATTACAGTTTACAACTATAACAGTAAGGGTAGGGACGTGTATTTTAACGGTAATAATGAAAGTGCTTTGTACAAAATTAACCTACTGTATCATAACGGTCATTATAATGTGATCACATCCCTCACTGCAGCTTTTGCGTGCCATTTTTTCTGCGAAGCATGCCATGTCCCTTACGACCACAAAGCTGAACACAGATGTTCAAATGTCTGTCCTGCGTGCCAGACAGTCTCTCCGCCCTGTAAAGAGGAGCATGGAGGAATAGTTTGTCCAAATTGTAACATCACTCTAAAAAATCAAATATGTTTCGCGGCTCACCAGGGTGAACGGTGTAAATCTGTTTAATAAATGCAAACAATGTCAAAGACTCGTATTTCTGAAACAGCGTAAGTCAAAACATGTGTGCGGCGAAGTGTTTTGTAAAATCTGTAATGATTTCAAGGCCCCAAACCACCAGTGCTACATGCGAGTCGACACAGGCAAGCCCAAAACCGAAGACTTTCTGTTCATCTTTTCGATCTGGAAACAAGACAGGACGAGTACATTGACGATAAAAGGGTTCATAAAGTAAATCTATGTGTCTCGCAACAATTCTGTTTCAAATGTATCGGTGGTGGAAATTGTGAACATTGTAATACCCGTACTCGAGTCTTTAGACAAGATCCTGTAGTTAAATTCATGGATTATGTGATGGATGTTAGAAAAAAATTCAAAAACGTTTGTGTAATGGCTCATAACGGCCAGGGCTTTGATTTTCAGTTCATCTTAAAGTACGTACTGGAACAGACAAAATTCACTCCAGAGCTAATTATGCGTGGCACCAAAGTAATTCTCATGGAATTGGACAACGTGAGATTTATCGACTCACTGAACTATTTCCCCATGGCCCTCTCAGCACTCAACAAAGCCTTTGATCTACCCCCAGAGAAGAAGAAGGGTTACTTCCCTCACTTGTTTAACACTCTGGCAAACCAAAACTATGTAGGCCCCATCCCACCCAAGGAATACTACTGCCCTGAATCGATGTTCGAAAAAAGTTATACAGATTTTGAAAATTGGCATAATGACCAGGTCAACAAAAACGTAGTGTTTGATTTCCAAAAAGAACTTATTGAGTATTGTATTTCAGATGTAGACATATTGGCGCAGGCGTGTATAAAAATTCAGAGCAATGTTTCTCGAAGAATGTAACGTAGACCCGTTCATGGAAGCCGGTCACCATAGCCAGCGCCTGTAACTTGGTGTTTAGACGTAAGTTCTTAAAACCCAATACTATTGGCCTGGTCCCTAACAATGGATACAGACTTGTTGACATGCAATCCCCCATCGCTTTACAATGGCTGACTTGGGAGGAGGATCAGCGTGGCATCCGAATCCAGCATGCAGGGCGGGAAAGAGAAGTCAAAATTGCCGGTATGAAAGTAGACGGTTTTGACGGTGAACGCGTGTATGAATTTCAGGGTTGTTATTTCCACGGGTGCCCTAAATGTTACAAGTACGAGAGGGAAGTGCCCTTACCCGACGATCCCTCAGACTCTTTGCATCTGAGGTACGAAAGGACCAAATCCAAAATAGCTAAACTCCAAAATTCCGGATACGAAGTTATCGAGATGTGGGAGTGTGAATTTAAGAAAATGAAAAAAGATCCTAGATTGGCATACCTAAATTCATTACCAATTCTAAACACGCTTCCCACTTAATCCAAGAGACGCCTTCTTTGGTGGTAGAACAGGCAACGCAAGAACATACCACAAGTGTGCAGAGGGGGAGTCTATACAGTATGTGGACGTATGCTCTCTCTATCCTTTTGTTAAATAAATTTAAAATGTATGTAAAAATCTCATCCTAAAATCTATGTGGGTGACAGAGAATGTAGGGGGCGAGGCATGCATGCAGGCTGAAGGTCTTCTTAAATGTAAAGTCCTGCCCCCGCTAAAGTTGTACCACCCGGTTCTCCCTACACGCATGAACGATAAATTAATGTTTGTTTTATGTAGGACGTGTGGGGAGGACATGTACTCGGGTGACTGTGCCCACACCACGGAAGAGAGAGCATTGACAGGGACATGGACGATGCAGGAAATTAGAAAAGCTGTAGAAAAAGGCTATACCATTTTAGAAATGTACGAATTATGGGAATACGAGGTAGTGACCTATGAGGATGGCGGACTCTTCACAGACTTTGTAAATAAATTTCTAAAAATTAAAACAGGAGGCATCGGGCTACCCTTCCTGGTGTCTCACTGATCAGGACAAAGAAACGTACATTAAAAAATATTTTGAACATGAAGGTATCAGACTTGACCAAACAAAAATTGAAAAGAACGCGGGTCTTCGCTCCCTCGCGAAATTAATGCTAAATTCGTTTTGGGGGAAAATTCGGACAGAGAGAGAACCAGACAAAGACATCGATAATACGATCACCCGACACATTTTTCAAACTACTAAACCAGTCCGGGACACAAGTAAATACGGTTCAAGAAATTAACGAAGAGGTTCTCCTCGTAAATTGGCAAAACATAGAAGAGGTTAGCGAGTCCCTCAGAACCGTCAACGTCGTCTTGGCCGCTTTTACCACATCTCACGCGAGGTTAAAACTGTATGAACACTTGGAACAGCTACAATCTCAAGTCCTTTACTATGACACAGACAGTGTACTGTACATACATAAAAACGGCATGTATAAGTTCCTACCGGTGACTACCTCGGGGAGATGACCGATGAGTTGGTCGACTACGGTCCCGGGTCATACATTGTAGAATTCGTTTCTGGTGGTCCTAAAACCTATGCCTACTTAGTGTGGTCCACAAATAAAAATTCGTTAGTTGAAGTCTGTAAAATAAAAGGTCTCACTCTAAATTTAAAAACTAGTAAAACGTCTAAATTTTGAAAAATTAAAAGAAATGGTGCTTAGTGAAACGGATCCAACTCTAGAAATAACAGAAAACCGTATTAGACGGACAAAAGACAAAAACATAGTTACCGTAGAAGAGGACTAAACTATTTAAAATTACTGGTTCCTAAGCGTAAGCGGGAAGGAGAGTATGAGACACTACCGTATGGCTATAGTAAAGTTTCTAAATATTAGTATATTATAGTATACTTACAGTAGGTGTAAATACAGCCTCCTTCACTCTTCTAAACACAGACACCACAAACAATAACCTTCGTAGGTCAATGCTTTTCCCCCTCATCCTCTTTAACTTCTCCCGCGATTGCTCGAGTAGATGCTGCTTCTCCTCCATCACTGACCGAGACTGAACGCTCTCCTCGCAACCGCGTACCCCACTACCACACAGCGTCCACTGACTTTCCTGTCGCTGTGCTTGCTACCGGCCCTCGCAGACCCAAAAGCCTGAGTGTGTGTGTGTATGGGCTCTGAGGTCCCGGACAGAGTGGTTGCGATCCTTCAGGTGGCCTAAACTCCATAATTCCTTGGGATCATGTATGAATGTGTGTGGCAACGAGGCGGGCTAAACCCCATAGATGTACTCTTGCCGTGAATGTGCCGAGAGGTTCGTGGCCTTGGGGTTTGAATGTGATCCTTCAGGTGGACTAAACCCCATAATTCCTTGGGATCGAGTGTGAATGTGTGGGAGATAGCGATGGACCGGTTCAGCCATGACAAATTACAAATGTATATAGTGTTGATATTACTGTAAAATTGTAAATATTGCTGTAAACACCTATATTTGTGCAAAGTGTGAGGTCTCAGTGGGGAGTCGGTGTTGGTGTGGGAGAGTAACCGTGGAGGCAGTGGTGGTGGTGGGAGAGCACTTCATTCTCAATCATGGCGTGGAACCCAAAGAGCCTCTATGATCTTTGTCTGCGGCAAATTGCCCAACACCGTATTGACTTCTTACGATATAACCAGATCCCCGAATCCATCCGTCGGGAAATTAAATCTAAAACATCTTGAAAACTGCTTTGAAATGGTAGTCAGATACAAAGAAGTTTTACGACGGACGCGGACTACGCAGACTTTGTCATACGTGTGCTCGAGACCGTTCAGCTGTTTGGGAAGAAGTGTCGACAATGCATTACGTCACGAAAGATACATTTTACACAATGCGTAGTTTATGGGAGTGTGCATCGTGTAACAGGCAACTCTTTAAGTATACGACCGGGCGTTGCATTTGCGATTATTCCATTGTCTAAGCAACAAGGGATGGGACAGTATTTGATCACCGGGCGACAACCAGTTACTTCTGGACTGGCCCTCAAAATCAAATACTGTTTTAACCTGGGCATCGAGCATGCGAGTGTTCGATGTGGGTGTTCCAAACCACACCACTTAGACGGCTATAAATACCGGTATACAGATTTCTTTCTTCATTTACAAAATGGACGCTATAGCGAAAGAACTGCACACAAACCGGCTAGGAAAAACTATCCCAGACGCAGGGTTACGCTGAAGGGACTCAATGATCTATACCAGGCTGACCTAGTAGAGATGATCCCGTATTCAAGGGTGAACAAAGGTTACAAGTATATATTGACAATGATAAACTGCTTTAGTAAACTTGCGTTTGCCATTCCTTTTAAAAAACAAGACCGGTGCAGAAGTCGCGCATGCACTAGAACCTATACTGTCTAAACACAAGATGAAAAACCTTCAGACTGATCAGGGTAAGGAGTGGTACAACACTCACGTCAAAAAGCTAATGGACAAATATAAAAATAAAACCTTTACTCGACCTACTCACATCTGAAAAGCTCTATTGTAGAGCGTCTTAAACAGAACATTAAAAGAGAAAATGTATAGAAAATTCACGGACACGTGGAAGTTACGAATGGTTCAGTATTCTATCTGATATAGTCCAAGGAGTACAATAATAATGTCCACAGAACAATCGGTATGAAACCAAAAGACGTTAAACAGAAACACGTAAAACAAATCCTTGTCCGTTTAAAAAACAAAACCACAAAAAGAAAACAAAAAAATTAAAATCACTAAATTTCAAGCTAAACGATAAGGTAAGGATTAGCAAATACAAAGGAGTTTTTAAAAAAGGTTATCTGCCTAACTGGACAAATGAAGTATTTACAGTATATGCAATAAAACCTACAAAACCCGTAACGTACATTCTACAAGACTCTAAAGGTGAAGTATTGAAAAGGTGGGTTTTATGGAACAAGAACTCCTCAGGTCCAAAACTGGTAATGTATATCTAGTTGAGAAAGTGTTGAGGCGGAAAGGAGACAAAGTACTTGTTAGATGGCAAGGGGTTCGATAAAAAACAGTGACACATGGGTGAGCAAGCATGACATCACCACACACTGAGTGTGACTGCAACTGCAGTCGTGGGACCGGATGCAGCTGCACCAGCCGCTGCGTTGGGAGCGGATGCAGCTGTGCGCTCCAACGTCCAGGAGGGCTACCAGTTCAGTTCTGTTACTTTATATACTATGTCATAATAATGTGCAACTTAGTTTATCTTCGACAATGAGACCTGATTAGTCAATCTGTGAAATTACCAGTGAGAAACTTTGACGAGTTTGTAGGTGGTGGTATGAATCGTACAAATAAAAACGGTCCTCTGCTACCTGACACGATTCGCGGATTAATTGTTGGACCGTCCAATTGCGGTAAAACGAACGTACTGTTTTAACCTATTGGTAGATCCTAACGGTTTGAGATTTGAAAATGTTTTACGTGTTTTCAAAATCACTCTACCAACCAAAGTACCACAGCTACTATCCAAGATTATGCCGAAAGAGATCGGATACCACGCGTATGATGACAATGCATCTGTCATACACCCGAGTGAGGCTAAACAGAATTCAGTAATGATATTCGACGACATAGCCTGTGAAAAACATAAACAATATACGAAAACTACTTCAACCATGGGTAGACACAAGAATATTGACACATTCTACCTAGGTCAGACCTACAGCCATATACCCAAACAGCTCGTTAGAGACAATGCCAACTTTATCGTACTAATTCAAACAAGACGAAACAAACCTTCACCATTGCATACAGTGACCACGTCAATACCGATATAGAACTTTGAAAAGTTTAAACAAATGTGTGCTCTGGCGTGGAAAGACAGACACGGCTTCCTGGTCATATGCAAGGACTGTGACATTGATAAAGGCAGGTATCGTATCGGAATCGATAGTTTCATTCAAGATCTATGATGGTAAGGATATACCACTACAATGACCTCAGAGGTTTCTCAATCCAGAGATCCAACAAAGTCCATTCAAACCTGTGCACCTGGTACTCATGCCGATTAAGAAAAAGTTATTGCGGTAATTACTGTAGCAGACGCGGACCACATGGTTTTCTCTTCAATAGGAGGTGCTGGAGACATAAGCGTGTAGGGATGTACAGTGCTAGTCTACCACCCGTAATCTTGTTAATGATTTCAGCAAGCGAACGGTTTCTACAATCGCGATATATGGATAGAGTTTGTGAAAAGAAGTCAAAACAAAGGGGTACCGCTCGAACTCGTGGTGTACCACGAGGACATGCTAAATAGTACGGTAAGAAATCCACAGAACATGTTATCCAGATTCAGACCGTTTCCCGATCAATTCGGTCAAATCGTACCGTTGAGAAACGGCTCATGGTAGTGTAAACTTTGCGCAGACCTGTATAAGGATGCTCCAGTACGGGTGTAACATACCGCATGCAGCTCGCTGTATTCTAATTACAGAGAGAACAAATACCAATCAGGAACCCTGTCAAGATCTACAATCGTGCTCTAGCTTCAAAGTGCTACATTGACATTAGCTACAACGTAGGTTACGGCCCCGTCCCAGACGGTTTACCGCGAGGTCAAAGGAAGAAAGATTTTGCTGGTGTAAACAATCTTTGTCAAAGTCTGTTTACGACAGAATTTCTCAAATTGGCTTTACCGACCGTACCAATGTACTGCGATAAGTTCGGAATAACACTGCGTGACGGGACTTACTCAATTACAAATACCAAACAGTTTGAGGCTTGGAGGAGTTTGTTTACCAGGAGCTAATCCAAGTGAATTCTGGTTACTCAACTCTTACATGATTCACATACACAGTAGGGTGAACAGACCTATAGAGCATCTGAAACAATATATGGAAAAGCACGTGGAGAGTGACAAGTATACTGTAGCTGAGATACCCCAGTGGAGAGACGGATGGAAAAGGACCTTTGTGTTCAGGGACCCTGATAGACCTGTACAGATACCGAGAGAACAGTTTACCTAAGAGGGCTAGGTACCGTGGTGTCACTAAAGCAGGTCGTACGCTTTTCTAAGAAAGCATAAAAAACGAGCCCTCTTCTTTAGACAGGTTGAACTGCCATAAGGTAGTTAGTATTAAAGTACTAAAACCGAGTCACATTGTCAGTTTAAACAATGGCTTCAAAGGGAGAAGGACCTTACTCTCAGTATAACTCGTTTGAGGAAAGCTATAAAGCAAAAGTAATAAACAGTTCAGAGAAGGAACTCTGGCCACAGACGTATTTCTAGAAAAACAGTACAAACCTATCCTGTCAGAGTTACGAAAAAACAACAGGATCTGTAAAAACTGAACCGAAAACCGAACCAAAGCAAGAAGAAGAAGAGGAAAATGAAGATGAGGCAGCCGTACAGTTCACTCCGGACGTTATGTCAACCCCAAAACACCTGCGTTCCTGCAGGACGATGATGTGCTTGAAGCAGGACCGTCGTCACCAGACGTCAGTGATATACTCAGCACGAAAGAAGGACAACTCTCAGCATCTGCATGGATACAGAACACGTTTCTCCCATCCACTAACCATAAGGTACATGACAAGTATGATGAAGGATATGTCAGGTAAACATAGTAAGATCGACCATACGTACGGACCACGCTACGACAACAATACGCTAATGGTAGGAGATAAGAAGTTTATCATTTGGAGATGACGGTAGCATACTCGTAGGTGAACGGTCCTACAGACCTACACAGGGACTTTATGAATTGCTTTTTAATCGTCTGCCTGATGACAAACGTTACAACGTAAAACGAATATGAGAGCTTACAAGGATATATTGACACTGTCGTCTGCTCACAAGAGAAGTTACAATTATAAAAATCACGTGAACCGTAACGCTTCAACGAAATACAAAGTCATTATTTCTCAACTCTTCCCAAAGACCGGTAGCGGGTATAAGGATGTAGGAGCACCAGACCCTATCTACTATGATGACCCAAACGAACTGTGTGACAGACTCAGACTCCTCGTGTCCCTCAGCAGAGGCCGGTAACACGGGACATAGGAACGAAATAATAAACATTATCGAAGAACTCAAAGAATCAAAGACTATATCAGGTGATGGTAACGCGAGATTCAGATCATTGATGAGATGACCGTCAATAAGTTTGGTCAGAGGCCACAATCTCTGAAGAAGCAAGACATTCAGAGAGTTACGAATACTGTAAACAAAAAGCTAAAGAAAGATGTAAGAAGACTGTACTCTCAAATTGCAATCCTTCAGAAATCAAGCGCTTATTCAGCAGAATCAAATAAACAGCTTACAAAATACAAATGAAGAAGTTATAAGACGTCTAGCAGTTCAACTATTTCACTGGATCAATAAGATACACACTACCGTACCTCCAGCTCGCTTTCCACGGCGTCTTAGATGTTGATGAAAAACACATATATTGACTGGGATAAGATATTTATAAAGAGCAATGTACAGGAGGAGTCTTCATCACTTGCACAATGAGTGTTGACAAGTTTGGTCATACGGTCCGTGAAGGAAGTAAGAGAGGTCCGCCTGGACAAGATTCAGTCTCACAGTCGACGGCAACTACGATATCAAGGGCAAGCGGTTATGTAACGTGGCCGACGCCCAGCACAGTCTAGACGCTATAAACCTGCAGACCTTGAAAAATAATGTGGATAGCGCAGTCCTCAAGACTGTGTCTGACGTTTCGCTTGTATCCAAGAAAAATGTGATGGACGCTAAAGGTAACAGAATTTAGCAACATAGGTGATGCTATACTCTGGACCGATGCTCTGACTCTTCGTCGTCTTGCTAGGGAGGTACCCTATAAGGACACGAACAGCAAATATTACAGGTTTGACAACTACAGGTTGCGCATGATAGGTGATCCCCGCGGAGGATACAGATGCAGTGACGCTAAAAATATCTTAAAACGAACACTCTAAAAAGAAGTAGTGATGGTAAAGTCTGGGAATGTGAATAACAAAAAGACTCGGACAGATGGCTGATCCTCTTCTCGCTGGCGACAGTGTAAACCTACAGACTTTGAACAGGAAACTGAATGAAAAAAACGCTGGCGATAGGACAAGGACACGATCGACGCTAAAAAGAGGAGACTAGTGAATGTAGCCGATGGTCAAGGACCAAACGATGCCGTTACACTCTCTCAGTGTCAAAATCTATTGCCTGCTACTAAAAGTATTGCGGACGGAAACAGTTATCTTTAATAATTACAGAGTTTTCTAAATGTTGCCGAACCTAAAGAAGGTACCGACGCTTGCACTGTAAATTATGTGAAGGAAAGAACACCGGATACGGATAAGGATAAATGGTTATTTGGACGTAAACGATTAAGTCAAGTAGCTTCTCCGCTGTATGACGGAGATGCTGTTAATAGAGGATACCTTAAAGTGAAACACTCCGATACTCGACGGTGACACGTGGAATTGTAGGAATAAAAGATTGAAACTTGTGGGCGACCCTGTCGACATGAGTGACGCTGTGTCTGTTTAATTATCTGGTTTCGAGCGCTTTGCAAAACGCCGGATCGGTCGCTGGAAATCTGTTTGGCTTTACTTTGTGCTTTCCCATTTTATTCCCTTATATACCGTAATACGTTATAGAGTTGCCGCTGAAGCAGGGTCTCCCTAACACATGTGATCTGCAGTACGTCCAAAGATATCCGCCTCGGATCTTGTAACCACTCCCTGTAAACTCGTCGTACTCCAGAACGTGACTGTCTGTTATAAAGTACAGACGGCCATTTATATATCTGAAACCTCCTCTAATTCCATCAGGGACTCCTGGCAACACGCTACTGGTCATACCCAACATAGTGCCTCTGAGAGTGCATTCGTTAAGGTAAAAATGTCAGCTGCTCACATATAAATAAAACCATCACGGTTTCGATCTCAACCCTGCTCACTGGGTCTTTAAAGTATGGGTCGACAATGTTGAACCTAATCCACTCGTCTTTATCGGTTAGGTGTGTGTATAGCGTCTAGCGTCGGAGCAGTAGTTTTGTACATACCGTAAAAGACTTCACTCACCACTCTCACCAGATAATTAACAGACACAGCGTCACTCATGTCGACAGGGTCGCCCACAAGTTTCAATCTTTTTATTCCTACAATTCCACGTGTCACCGTCGAGTATCGGAGTGTTCACTTTAAGGTATCCTCTATTAACAGCATCTCCGTCATACAGCGGAGAAGCTACTTTGACTTAATCGTTTTACGTCCAAAATAACCATTTATCCTTATCCGTATCCGGTGTTCTTTCCTTCACATAATTTACAGTGCAAGCGTCGGTACCTTCTTTAGGTTCGGCAACATTAGAAACTCTGTAATTATTAAAGATAACTGTTCCGTCCGCAATACTTTTAGTAGCAGGCAATAGATTTTGACACTGAGAGAGTGTAACGGCATCGTTTGGTCCTTGACCATCGGCTACATTCACTAGTCTCCTCTTTTTAGCGTCGATCGTGTCCTTGTCTATCGCCAGCGTTTTTTTCATTCAGTTTCCTGTTCAAAGTCTGTAGGTTTACACTGTCGCCAGCGAGAAGAGGATCAGCCATCTGTCCGAGTCTTTTTGTTATCACATTCCCAGACTTTACCATCACTACTTCTTTTTAGAGTGTTCGTTTTTAAGATATTTTAGCGTCACTGCATCTGTATCCTCCGCGGGATCACCTATCATGCGCAACCTGTAGTTGTCAAACCTGTAATATTTGCTGTTCGTGTCCTTTATAGGGTACCTCCCTAGCAAGACGACGAAGAGTCAGAGCATCGGTCCAGAGTATAGCATCACCTATGTTGCTAATTCTGTTACCTTTAGCGTCCATCACATTTTTCTTGGATACAAGCGAAACGTCAGACACAGTCTTGAGGACTGCGCTATCCACATTATTTTTCAAGGTCTGCAGGTTTATAGCGTCTAGACTGTGCTGGGCGTCGGCCACGTTACATAACCGCTTGCCCTTGATATCGTAGTTGCCGTCGACTGTGAGAACTGAATCCTTGTCCAGGCGGACCTCTCTTACTTCCTTCACGGACCGTATGACCAAAACTTGTCAACACTCATTGTGCAAGTGATGAAGACTCCTCCTGTTACATTGCCTCTTTATAAATATCTTATCCCAGTCAATATATGTGTTTTTCATCAACATCTAAGACGCCGTGGGAAGCGAGCTGGAAGGTACGGTAGTGTGTATCTTTATTGATCCAGTGAAATAGTTGAACTGCTAGACGTCTTATAACTTCTTCATTTGTATTTTGTAAGCTGTTTATTTGATTCTGCTGAATAAAGCGCTTGATTCTGAAGGATTGCAATTTGTGAGAGTACAGTCTTCTTTACATCTTTCTTTAGCTTTTTGTTTACAGTATTCGTAACTCTCTCTGAATGTCTTTGCTTCTTCAGAGATTGTGGCCTCTGACCAAACTTATTGACGGTCATCTCATCAATGATCTGAATCTCGCGTTACCATCACCTGATATAGTCTTTGATTCTTTGAGTTCTTCGATAATGTTTATTATTTCGTTCCTATGTCCCGTGTTACCGGCCTCTGCTGAGGACACGAGGAGTCCTGAGTCTGTCACACAGTTCGTTTGGGTCATCATAGTAGATAGGGTCTGGTGCTCCTACATCCTTATACCCGCTACCGGTCTTTGGGAAGAGTTGAGAAATAATGACTTTGTATTTCGTTGAAAGCGTTTACGGTTTCACGTGATTTTTATAATTGTAACTTCTCTTGTGAGCAGACGACAGTTGTCAATATATCCTTGTAAGCTCTCATATCGTTTACGTTGTAACGTTTGTCATCAGGCAGACGATTAAAAAGCAATTCATAAAGTCCCTGTGTAGGTATTGTAGGGACCGTTCACCTACGAGTATGCTACCGTCATCTCCAAATGATAACTTCTTATCTCCTACCATTAGCGTTATGTTTGTCGTAGCGTGTGGTCCCGTACGTATGGTCGATCTTACTATGTTTACCTGACATATCCTTCATCATACTTGTCATGTACCTTATGGTTAGTGGATGGGAGAACGTGTTCTGTATCCATGCAGATGCTGAGAGTTGTCCTTCTTTCGTGCTGAGTATATCACTGACGTCTGGTGACGACGGTCCCTGCTTCAAGCACATCATCGTCCTGCAGGAACGCAGGTGTTTTGGGGGTTGACATAACGTCCGGAGTGAAACTGTACGGCTGCCTCATCTTCATTTTTTCTTCTTCTTCTTGCTTTGGTTCGGTTTTCGGTTCAGTTTTTACAGATCCTGTTGTTTTTCGTAACTCTGACAGGGATAGGTTTGTACTGTTTTTCTAGAAATACGTCTGTGGCCAGAGTTCCTTCTCTGAACTGTTTATACTTTTGCTTTATAGCTTTCCTCAAACGAGTTATACTGAGAGTAAGGTCCTTCTCCTTTGAAGCCATTGTTTAAACTGACAATGTGACTCGGTTTTAGTACTTTAATACTAACTACTTTATGGCAGTTCAACCTGTCTAAAGAAGAGGGCTCGTTTTTTATGCTTTCTTAGAAAGCGTACGACCTGCTTTAGTGACACCACGGTACCTAGCCCTCTTAGGTAAACTGTTCTCGGTATCTGTACAGGTCCTATCAGGGTCCCATGAACACACAAAGGTCCTTTTCCATCCGTCTCTCCACTGGGGTATCTCAAGCTACAGTATACTTGTCACTCTCCACGTGCTTTTCCATATATTGTTTCAGATGCTCTATAGGTCTGTTCACCCTACTGTGTATGTGAATCATGTAAGAGTTGAGTAACCAGAATTCACTTGGATTAGCTCCTGTAAAACTCCTCCAAGCCCTCAAACTGTTTGGTATTTGTAATTGAGTAAGTCCCGTCACGCAGTGTTATTCCGAACTTTATCGCAGTACATTGGTACGGTCGGTAAAGCCAATTTGAGAAATTCTGTCGTAAACAGACTTTGACAAAGATTGTTTTACACCAGCAAAATCTTTCTTCCTTTGACCTCGCGGTAAACCGTCTGGGACGGGGCCGTAACCTACGTTGTAGCTAATGTCAATGTAGCACTTTGAAGCTAGAGCACGATTGTAGATCTTGACCAGGGTTCCTGATTGGTATTGTTCTCTCTGTAATTAGAATACAGCGAGCTGCATGCGGTATGTTACACCCGTACTGGAGCATCCTTATACAGGTCTGCGCCAAAGTTTACACTACCATGAGCGTTTTCTCAACGGTACGATTTGACCGAATTGATCGGGAAACGGTCTGAATCTGGATAACATGTTCTGTGGATTTCTTACCGTACTATTTAGCATGTCCTCGTGGTACACCACGAGTTCGAGCGGTTACCCCTTTGTTTTGACTTCTTTTCACAAACTCTATCCATATATCGCGATTGTAGAACCGTTCGCTTGCTGAAATCATTAACAAGATTACGGGTGGTAGACTAGCACTGTACATCCCTACACGCTTATGTCTCCAGCACCTCCTATTGAAGAGAAAACCCATGTGGGTCCGCGTCTGCTACAGTAATTACCGCAAAACTTTTTCTTATCGGCATAGTACCAGGTGCACAGGTTGAATGGACTTTGTTGGATCTCTGGATTGAGAAACCTCTGAGGTCATTGTAGTGGTATATCCTTACCATCATAGATCTTGAATGAAACTATCGATTCCGATACGATACCTGCCTTTATCAATGTCACAGTCCTTGCATATGACCAGGAAGCCGTGTCTGTCTTTCCACGCCAGAGCACACATTTGTTTAAACTTTTCAAAGTCTATATCGGTATTGACGTGGTCACTGTATGCATGGTGAAGGTTTGTTTCGTCTTGTTTGAATAGTACGATAAAGTTGGGCATTGTCTCTAACGAGCTGTTTGGGTATATGGCTGTAGGTCTGACCTAGGTAGAATGTGTCAATATTCTTGTGTCTACCCATGGTGAAGTAGTTTCGTATATTGTTATGTTTTTCACAGGCTATGTCGTCGAATATCATTACTGAATTCTGTTTAGCCTCACTCGGTGTATGACAGATGCATTGTCATCATACGCGTGGTATCCGATCTCTTTCGGCATAATCTTGGATAGTAGCTGGTACTTTGGTTGGTAGAGTGATTTTGAAAAACACGTAAACATTTTCAAATCTCAAACCGTTAGGATCTACCAATAGGTTAAACAGTACGTTCGTTTTACCGCAATTGGACGGTTCCAACAATTAATCCGCGAATCGTGTCAGGTAGCAGAGGACCGTTTTTATTTGTACGATTCATACCACCACCTACAAACTCGTCAAAGTTTCTCACTGGTAATTTCACAGATTGACTAATCAGTCTCATTGTCGAAGATAAACTAAGTTGCACATTATTATGACATAGTATATAAAGTAACAGAACTGAACTGGTAGCCCTCCTGGACGTTGGAGCGCACAGCTGCATCCGCTCCCACGCAGCGGCTGGTGCAGCTGCATCCGGTCCCACGACTGCAGTTGCAGTCACACTCAGTGTGTGGTGATGTCATGCTTGCTCACCCATGTGTCACTGTTTTTTATCGAACCCTTGCCATCTAACAAGTACTTTGTCTCCTTTCCGCCTCAACACTTTCTCAACTAGATATACATTACCAGTTTTGGACCTGAGGAGTTCTTGTTCATAAAACCCACCTTTCAATACTTCACCTTTAGAGTCTTGTAGAATGTACGTTACGGGTTTTTGTAGGTTTTATTGCATATACTGTAAATACTTCATTTGTCCAGTTAGGCAGATAACCTTTTTTAAAAACTCCTTTGTATTTGCTAATCCTTACCTTATCGTTTAGCTTGAATTTAGTGATTTTAATTTTTTGTTTTCTTTTTGTGGTTTTTGTTTAAACGGACAAGGATTTGTTTTACGTGTTTCTGTTTAACGTCTTTTGGTTTCATACCGATTGTTCTGTGGACATTATTATTGTACTCCTTGACTATATCAGATAGAATACTGAACCATTCGTAACTTCCACGTGTCGTGAATTTTCTATACATTTTCTCTTTTAATGTTCTGTTTAGACGCTCTACAATAGAGCTTTTCAGATGTGAGTAGGTCGAGTAAAGGTTTATTTTATATTTGTCCATTAGCTTTTTGACGTGAGTGTTGTACCACTCCTTACCCTGATCAGTCTGAAGGTTTTTCATCTTGTGTTTAGACAGTATAGGTTCTAGTGCATGCGCGACTTCTGCACCGGTCTTGTTTTTTTAAAGGGAATGGCAAACGCAAGTTTACTAAAGCAGTTTATCATTGTCAATATATACTTGTAACCTTTGTTCACCCTTGGAATACGGGATCATCTCTACTAGGTCAGCCTGGTATAGATCATTGAGTCCCTTCAGCGTAACCCTGCGTCTGGGATAGTTTTTCCTAGCCGGTTTGTGCAGTTCTTTCGCTATAGCGTCCATTTTGTAAATGAAGAAAAGAAATCTGTATACCGGTATTTATAGCCGTCTAAGTGGTGTGGTTTGGAACACCCACATCGAACACTCGCATGCTCGATGCCCAGGTTAAACAGTATTTGATTTTGAGGGCCAGTCCAGAAGTAACTGGGTTGTCGCCCGGTGATCAAATACTGTCCCATCCCTTGTTGCTTAGACAATGGAATAATCGCAAATGCAACGCCCGGTCGTATACTTAAAGAGTTGCCTGTTACACGATGCACACTCCATAAACTACGCATTGTGTAAAATGTATCTTTCGTGACGTAATGCATTGTCGACACTTCTTCCCAAACAGCTGAACGGTCTCGAGCACACGTATGACAAAGTCTGCGTAGTCCGCGTCCGTCGTAAACTCTTTGTATCTGACTACCAATTTCAAAGCACGCATTTTCAAGATGATTTAATTTAAATTTTCCCCA
>NW_025779746.1:0-57997 GCF_021130785.1 Homalodisca vitripennis
TTTTTTCCCCCTTTTGGATCCTCAATTTTTTTTTTAGAAAAAATCAAACCAAAAATGTCGCGTATAACTAAAATAAAATTTTTTTTAAAAAGATGTTTAAAAAAATTTAAAATAATATTTATTAAATTTCTTTTAAAGTAAATTTTTTCCAAGTTTTTTGAAAAATTTTTAAAAAAAACATTTCCCCCCCAAAAAAAAATCCAATAAAAAAAATTTAAACCTTTTTTTTAATGACCTAACCTTAACTAAAATTTATTAAACCCCAACTAAAAAATTTTTTTTTTTAAAATTAAAAAAAAACCCAATATAAATCAAAAAAATTTTTTTTGGGGAACCCCAAAAACTGGAAAACCAAATTATCCTTAGGAATTTTAACCCCAATTGAAAAAAAAAACAAAATAAGAAAGCCTATAAAAATAAAAACCCAGGGCATTTTAAAAATTTTAATTAAAACCAAAGAAATAAAAAAAAACCAAACTAAAAAAAAAAAAAAAAGGAAAAAATAAAAAAAAATAAATTTTTAAAGGGGTTGGTAAAAAATTAGGGGTTTTTTTTTCTTTGGGGGTTTAAAGAAATTCATTTTAAAAAAAAAAAATTTTTTAAAAAAAAGGGTTTTACTCATAAAAAAAATTTTTTTTTTTTCTAAAAGGAAAAAAAAAAAAAAAAAGTACAATTAAAAACATTTAAAGGAAAATCAATTTCAATTGTTATTTTAGGAATATTAGTTTAAAAAAAACCCTTTAAATGCCAAAAAAATTGTCTTTAAAAAAAAAAAAATTAAAAAAGGGGGTTTTTTTAGTAAAGTTAAGGAAAGGTTTTAATAAACAAATTAAAATTTCCCGTAAAGCCCACTGAAAGAACAAATGAGTTTAACCCCCCTGTATCGGTTTATTATTACTTTTTAGTTAAACTAACAAATCCTTTCCAAAAAATTAATTTAATATTTGTATAATTTTAATAGAAAGAATTGGGGTTTTTTATTTTTTAAAATTGAAGAGGTTTTGGGAAAAATTTTAATACATATATTTAAGATTTAATATTTAACATGCCTCACTGAAATGCGGGAAAATAAACATTTTTGGGAGGGGCAATCCAAAACTTTTAATTTTAAAAACGTTTTTTATTTAAAACACAACCTTTCTGTTGGATTTTACTACAAAATAATGGGAAAAAACGAAACCACGGAAAACTATTTTTTAATTTCCTGGAACCGCGGATACTAAGAGGTTTTTTCTTGTGTGAAAGAAGCAATTTTCAAAATTGTCCCTAAAGGAAGTTTCACTGACATGTGGGCAGAAAGAGCCCAAAGCCCTTAAAATGGGTTTTCTTTCAAATTTAAAACTTGGGTTTTGTCCTATTCCGGGGATCCAAGCCATTTACGTCAAGTTTTGGGGTTCCACGAAAACACCCGAACAGAAATGTAAATATAAAAATTAATACATTAATTTGAGAATTTAGGGAGGTTTATTGGGAAAGGAAAGGAAAAGAACTTTTTGTTTTTTTTAAAAAATTTTTGAAAAAAAAAAAGGGGGGAAAAAGGGGGGGGATTTAAAAATTGGAAAAATTAAAAGGGGAAAAATTAAAGAAAAAATTCCCCCTTTAGAAGAAAAGAATCTTGGTTTTCCCCCCCCATTGAAGCCCAAATTTTTCAAACCCGAATGGGCCCTTTTTTCCCAAAAAAATTATAAATTTTATTAAAAAAAAAACGGCCCTTGAAAACACCCAACCTTAAAAAATGCCCCCGGAAAACAATAATGAAAGAGAAAGAAATTTTAAAAAAAAACATATATTAAATTTTCAAGAAAAGAGTCATTAAGGCTAAACCAAAAGTTTAATAAACAAATTTTTTTACTTCAAAAAAAATTTTTTCCTCCCGGAAAATTTTTTCAAAACGACAACAGCTTTTTTTTTGGGGAATTTTAAAATTTAAACTTTAATGTTTCTAATTTTTCGGGGCCAGTTAAAGGGGGGCTTTTTAAAGGGATTTTTTAAAAAAGCCCGATTAAGGAATTTTTTTCGATTTTTTGGGGGGGGGGAAAAAGGATAAAATAGTTTTTTAAAAATGTCCCCCCTTTTTTTTAAAATTTCTTGTACAAATTTGGGTTTTTTCCCCCCTGGCAGGTTTTTTTTGATCATTTTAAAAGAATGTTAAAATTCAAACAATAGGGAAAAGAAATTTGGGAAAAAACAATTTATTGGGAACAATAAAAAGTTTTTAACACTATATGAAAGAAATTAAAAGGGAAATTATGGAATATTTTGCTTTGAATTTCAGAAATTAGTTTAAATTTCTATTTCAAAATATTTTGGGTTTTCAGTGTAAATCCAAAATTTTTAAAAAAAAAAAAGTGCATTTACTTCTTCCCGAAATTTTACCCCCCTATTCCAATAAAAATTTTAATTTTCCTTAAGTTTAAAAGATTTTCAAGCCCAAATCATAGTTTAACTCAATGAGGAAACAAAATTAACAAATACGGAATTATTGATGGTTTACGAAGTATTTTTAATGGGTAAAAAATCATAATATTTAATGATTTATTCTAAATTTAATTTTTTTAATATAAAATTTAATTTAATTTTGTAATAAATGAGGGGAAAAACAATAAAGGAAAAAGTTTAAACAGTTAAAAACATAAAAATATACAAAGGTTTGTATTAATTTTTTATAATAAAAAAAGGTTATTTTAAAAAGGTTTTTTTAACCTTTTTTTTTTTATTTACCAATTCTTAACGACAAGCAATTGGTTCCCGAAAAGCCCAAATAAATATTTGAAAAGCTGATAAAGGCCAACCAAATTTCCTTAATTTCAATTATATTTTTTGTGGGGATTTTATTTTAAACTTTAAGTTTATTTTTTTATGAATTAATATTTCTATTTAATTATGCCCCAGAAAAATTTTTATTTTTTTTAAATCTTGTTTTAAATGATACAAAGTCCAATTAACATTTAAATATAACAAACCCAAAAAGGTTTTTGAAATTTTTAATGTTATCAATGAAGGATAGTTATTTTTACAATTTACTTAAAAGAATTTTGGTTTTATATATTAAAGATTTTTTAAATTATACTAGTAAAATTTTTGGGGCTTTTTAAAATTCTGTATAAAAACCCAAAAATTTTCACAAATTTCGTTAAAAATTTTTAATTCAAATTTTAAAAAAATTGGTGGTTTTTTTGATTTAGGTAAATTATTTTACTTTAAATTTTTTAAAAAAAAATTAACAGAAAAAAAAAAAACCTTTAAAATTTTAATTCAATTTTTTTAAAAAAATTTAAAAAATTTTTTCCCCCGGTGTTATAAATTTTTTAATTTTATAAAAAAAAAAAATTAAAAAATTTTAAAATTTGGCCCCTTTATTGAAAAAATTCTAAAAAATTTCCCGTAAAACCCTTTTTTGGAGGTTTTATTTTGGGTTTTTATGGTACCAATTTTTTAAAATTTTTAAAATTTTCTAAAATTATTAAAGAATTTTTTTGGTTTAAAAATTTTAAATTTTTAAAATTTTTTTAAAGAATCTTAGATTTTAAAAAAAAAAAAAAAGAATGTTTCAAAATATTTTTGAAAATCCTTTTTAAAAGTTAGGGAAAGAATGAATTTAAATTTTTCCTTACCTAGTTTACAACTTTAATTTTTGATTTTATTTTGTTATTAAATCGTTAATAAAACCTGTCTTAAAAAATTATTGGGTTTTAAATATTGTTTAAGAGTATTTGTCTAAATTAAAAAAGGTTATTAAAATATGGTATTTGTTAATTTAAAAAAAAGTTTAAAAAACCCCTTTTGAATTGAACCTAACCACAATCTTAAATTAATTTATAAAGATAGATTCTATGTTAAACTTGGTTAATTCCTATTTTTATAAGTAGTGTTTAAAATTTTAAACTTTGTTAAACGCTAACTTTACCAAAAAAAAACTTATTTTAAATTTTTAATTTTTCGTCATTTTAATATTCCGAAAACCCAATGCTGACCCCAAAATTTGGGTAAAATAAAATTTTATTTTGGGACTGTGTTTATTTATAGTGTTACGATGGATTTGATGATTCACGAAATGTTTCAAAATTTTAAAGGGACTATATGGAAACTAGAAATTGAAAAATTTAAAAATTTTAAAAAATTTATATATATATGATTTTCTTCATTTTTTAGTTTAAAAAATTTAAAATATTATTACCTTTTAAAATTAGTGAAATTTGAATTCTATTGGAATTCTTATTTTAACCCGAAAACTTATTAAATTTTATAAATACTAATAAAATGGTATAACCCTAGGGAGTACGATTCAATAAGGATGAGAAAATTTTGTTAATGATTTTAAATTTTTTTCAAAAAATACAATCAAATTATTACCGCCCGGTTAGCTAAGTTTTTCAAGTTCTGATAATCTTGTTTAATTGTAAACATCCTTCTTCTTTATATAAATGAGAAGGTTTAAGTTTTAACGTTAATATTTTAAATGTGGGTTTAAAAAAAATAAAAAATCAAGTTTGATTTCTTGCACAAAACAAAAAAACGTCAACCAGAATTTTAAGGACTTGGTTTTTAAAAAATAAAACATTTTTTAGATTATTAAATCAAATTTTGGGGGTTTTAAAAATTTGGGAAAAATTTTTTTTTTTTAATTAAGATTTCTTTTCATTTAATTTAAAAAAAAAAAAAAATTAAAAATTTTTTTTCAAATATTTTATGTCCAAATTTTTTATTTTTTAAATTTTTGCAAAAAGAATTTCCCAAAAGGGTTTTTTTTTAAAAAATTCGAAAAATTAAAAAAACTTATTTTTTTTATAATTTTTTGTTTAATAAAAAAAAAATTTTTATAAATTTTTCATCTAAAAAATTTTTTTGAATAAAATAAAAATTTTTCAAATCGGTTTTAATTGTTAAAAAAAATTTGGGAAAAATGAATAAAATTTAAAAATTTTTTTAAAAAAAAAAACTTTTTAAAATTTTAAAAAAAAAAAAAAGTTTTTTTTTGGGGTTTTATTTATTTAAAAATTTTTATAAAAATTTTTTTTAAAGTTGGAAAATTTCATCCTTAAATTTTAAAAATATAATTTTTTTTTTTCTAAAACCGTTTTTAAGGGTTTGTATTTTATTAAATTTCCATTTTTTAAATAGAAAAGGGGGTTTTTAAAAAAAAAATTTATTTTAAACATTTAAGGGGTTTTTTTTTATACCTTCCTTTAACCAACATAGGTATATAAAATTTTTTTAAATCTTAAAATTGTTATATAAATGTAATTAACTTTAAATGTTAATTTTCAATATAATTATATTTTTTACTTTCAAAAATTTAGGTTTTGTTAAAATTCAGAAGGTTTAAAATCGACCACCTAAAGTGTTGCACCGGATAATTTAATTATTTTAAATTTTTTTAAATGGTTTAATTTGTTTCAGCGTCAAGGGTCTGGATAAATTTACCAAAATTATTAAATTAATTTATCATTTAAAAATTTTTGTATTAAAGTTATTAATAAAATAGTTTTTTAAAATAACTTACAACCAATTTGTATGCCTTTTCTTTTAAAGGTAGCAAGGTAAATAAAAATTTTAATAAATATAAACAATACACAAACGTTTAAACAGACATTCATTTCTTAATTCTATTTGAGAAACCCAACAAGTATATTATTTAAAAATTAAAATTTTACAAATCTTTTTTTAAAATTGGGAATAGATTTTACAAACACTTCAAAATAATAGCGAAGCTCAATTTTTAACTTTCATAGTAGTTTAAAATTTAAAAATTTTCCAAGGAGTAGAAAACTTTTAAAAATGATTAAACCATAAGGGAAAAAATCTATAAATTTATAAATAAATTTTTTTTCTTTTAATGAAGTTATTTACTATAAGTAAACAAAATTTAAATTATTCAGTTTAAATAAAATTTTTTAAGTTCAAAACGTAAAAAAACAATTAAAATAAAATTTAGAAATTTGGGTTTTTTGTTTAAAAATTTAATTATTTTATTATTTTTGGATTAATTTTTATTATTGTATCGTGAGCATTATGATAAATCAACAAATAATAAAGAACTTGCGATTTAGGGTTTTAATTCTTTCGGTACTCTAAGCGTACAAAAGGGTTTATAATGTCCACAGGCGAAATAATCCGATCTTTTTTTTCAGATCCAAGTCCAAGTCGCTGTGACTGTGGGGGGGGGGGGGGGGGGTGGATCCCCACATCATTTTCAATGCCTCTGCCGGTTAGGCTTTTGCCTTGTGTCTCGAGGGTCAAAGCCCTAGTAGCTTTCGCTACATGTGAGTGGGGTGAAGTGTCGTGGTGCAGTCGAATCTGTATTTTCAGATCCATTCAATACCTATCTTTAAAAAGTGTTAAAGATTACTAACAGAATTTATTTACTTTTAAATCTCTAAAGAGACTTTTTCAAGATGTTATAGCAGGGTACATATTAAAAAATATGGTTAAAATTAGTTAATGCTAGCTGACTTGGGACTAAAATATTAAACTTTATCGCGTTATATAGTTAAAACTTTCAGAATTAAATAATGATTTTCTCCAGATTTGTAGAGAAATATAGTCTATAATTTTTAAATTTATCTAATTAGTTACTGAGATTACCCACTAGAGCTCTCTTCCATTGTAAAAGAGATTAAAAATTAAGAATTTAAGTGATACAGGATATAGATAACAAACTATTAGATTCCTTTGTCACTTTTAAAAATTTCATTTAAACTATGTATAATAACATAACTTGGTTTTATGCCAGAAGTATAATTAATCGCTCTATCGACAGTATTAGTGAACATATTTAAATAATTGTAGGTTGCGTTGTTTCTAGCAGTTTTGTTTGTGATTACAATGGATACACAAAAGTACATTAAAACCTCCTAATATATGAAGATGCTCTTGTGGAGTACATAAACAAATTTAAAAGTTATTATTAAGAAAAGGTAAAGTTTTAAATTTTAAATTACTCATTGCTCTAATCTTCGGGAAATGTTTAGCGTAAATTACTTGAGTCGGCGAGTAAATGAGTCGGTTAATTTGGGCTGAAGTGAAACATTACTCAGTGTGAAGTAATGAAAGCAGAGAGAGATGATGGTTTTCTCGTGAAAAACATGCAGCTATTGTTAATCATTTATTGCTTAGGAATACTTTAGCAGTCTTTATTACCATACACTAGATAACGAAATACAAAAACCCTGGAAAAGCTTTGTATTCATTAGACCACTGAAATATTAGCTTTATATAGTTAGCAATGTTCATTATTTAATATGAAAAGAAACAAAATATTTTCAAAAGTAACTTATAATATAATACATTAGTTTCCTTTTAGGTAAAACGTTAAAATTGGTTGGAAATAAAACTTAGCGAAAGTTACAAGCTAATAATACGCTCTTAAAAATGTAATAATTATTTTGAGTTGTAATATTTTGATAATTACACATTTTAGTACGATGCCACTCGTGCATCACGTAAATCCCCACATTTACTGCTTGTTTTCCTACTTTGCGCTGTACACTGACACTTAAGCTGCAATCAGAAAGAGTGACAAAAATTTATTTCACTTAAATGTATCAGAAGACTCATGATTAGTTAAAAGACTACAACTTGTGTTGTAAATATACGACTGTAGTAAATTATTGTTTGTATATACTTGATGTCTATGATCGAATATTGTTCATGATAAGCAGAATATGAATTGAAAGTTTTGTGATTTATTTGGAAAAATCTTAGTTAGGAAATCTCATTTTCTAGTTTATTATTGGGATTTTCAAGAGACATAAAATTGACAGAATAAGTGGATTAGTAGGAAGGATAGGGTAGCTCTTCTTGAAACCTCCGAATTTCTTTATGTCAATTACTTAAAAAGGTAATTTGAGGTACTCTGTATGAGTATAAATATACTTTTTTAAAGTAAAACGTTTACAAATTATTTTATGAGCTTTGTCTACGAACAAGTATTACATAATTTTTCATGTAAAAATAGGAATAATCCAGAGCACGTATCAGCGTAACAGGCCTACGTTAAGAATGTAATGGTTAAATCGCATAAATTACAATTTAAAAAATTAATTTAAATTTACAATTTTAATTTATTACTTAATTATCAGGGTTGTCCTGTTTGGAGACATTTCAGAAGAGAGATGTATCGAACTCTTAGATGATAAGCTTCGCTAAGCTACGGTGAGTAGTAATTTCTAAACGATCCGCAAAAATAAAAGTGACCTATAGTTTAAAAGCTTTCAAAATAGTACTGTTTAAATATTTCTGACTATAATATACAGAATAAACTATGGTAAAAAAGTTATATAAAAGCTCCAATATATTCTAATGTAAGGTAGTGCAAATGGTATTGGGTTAAATATAATAAATAATTTCAAATACAAGAGTTTTTTGCAACTTCCCTAACAATTGATTTTAGGGTAGATATATGTTTTTTGTTTAATTTCTGTCCTCATAAACTTGTATATTAAAGCATACTAACCAAACCATAAATATTTTATGTTACATTTCTTTTTATTATCATGGTTTAACGTACTAAATTCTGAGTTTCAGTAAAGATTAATTATTTTTATGTAACCTAAAAAATGTTCTAGTTCATATATCTATATGGTTTCATGCTAACCATTGAAGTTTTTAAATATCTGAGTTTAAAACTTCGCTAATACCGTTAAATTAGTTTATGTAAGAAGCACAGTTTTGTTAAAAGATTAAAGTTATTAAAACATTTCAGTTACTACACAGGATCCCAGACATAATTAATACAGTGTTATCATTTAAAAAATATATTGATTATATATTTTATAACATCTCTATCTTACGGAATGGAATTTTATTTTAAACAGTCTGAAGGTGGGAGCAGTTCTGAGTATGTTTATAATATTACAAAAGAAACTTGTTCAGCTGTGTGTAGTCTTTATTATTTCTCTGGTGTTAAATATTAAACATTCTCCTTTTATAGGTACCTGGTAACTCCGAATGTTAGAAGATATTTTTGTAAATATTTACATAAATAAATCGCGATTTTACCGTAAAAACATTCAGCAATAAAGTTTTTATTCCATAATCCAGCATTTATAATGTTTAATATTTTCACCAATTTTACTTCGAACCCCCTAAGCACCTTCTTATAGCTTTGGTCTAGAAATGCCAAAGTCAGTTATTTATGTGATTATATCTAATTGAGAGTTTTTCTCAGAATGCGGAGGTGGGTATCCTTCATATGACTACGAACTGTTTTAGTGGTTATTTCATTGAACCAATTTGTTATAGTGATATGTAAACAATAGGAAAATAATGAAATGAAATGGAATGAAAAATTCTTTATTTATACAGACAAAAGTTAGGGCCGCATGGCCCTTTCTTACACTTAACCTGCGATAATAATAATTAATAAATATAATTAATAATACATTAATTTACATTAATGTAATAATTAATTTACATTAATATTTTGTAATTAATCTACATTTTGTGTTGTTGTGTAATTTTTTGTTATGTTAATTAATTATATACCCTTTCACTTAAACACATCACTGTTTTAACCTCAGTACCTTAGTTTAAGTTTTGATTGATTATATATTATTTATATACGGCTTTAACTTAAACGTTCTCTTTCCCTAAAAATCAGATTTGTATTTAGCTCGAAAATGTAAACCAAATTACTAATAAAAACAAAATAATTATGATAATTTGATAAAGCTATTTTGAGCATTTTACAGCTTCAATAAATATTTTATATTTAACAATAATTTAAATATTACATATTCGTAATAAGTTATGATTGATATAAGTTTTTAATGCTATAAACTTCATAATTTATTGAAATAATTTCTAAGTATAATTTCTTCCTTAAACCTCTTTCGTGCAGTTATATCACTAATGAATCTAATATAGACGAGATATTTTTACGATGAACAAAATTTTGCACTATCCTGAATCAAGCGTTAGTTATTAGAGATGCATACTTGCAAAATAAATAAGTTATATTAATTGTTAAATGCGTAATAAAAATTTAAATTACCTTAGTATAATAGATAATAATAAATATTTTTATAAGGTTATTATAGTTGCAGATAGACCATAATCTACCATATTATTACCATATTCACCATAATCTAAGAGAGAAATAACCTCTACAATTATATTTTAAAAATATGTTTGTTTTTTTATGTATATGGATGATGAATCATGTAACCAGAACTCAGTTTAATGTAAGTTAGTAGTGTTAACATAAGGAAGCAATGTTGTTAACTTAAAATTTTAGTAGATAAACACGTAAAACATAAGTACAACATCCACAGAAACACCAAATGTAATTTAATGATATGTTCTTAGACAACTCAAAAACTCTGTTCATAATTCATTTAATAATCAGCAACTGAAGAGAAGAATAAGCAAAATAAGATGCGATGGCCAAGACCAGGTCCAGAACTTACATGGACGAGTTAGTTTTATCATTCTTAGGTCTAATGTTCTCCTTAAGGGGGGTCTGTTCGCCTATCTCCGTAATGTTAATTATATGTAATTTTTATAGAGTTGTGTTGAACCTACACTGAAATGTTTTATTTTATTTTTATTAATCATGTAATACTCTAGTCACTGACACAAGGATTTTTGTTTATTTTTGTATTTTAATGTTTTTACAAATTTTTTAAAAACTTGTGTTAAATTTCAAGTTTTTAATTCAGAAATTTAATTTTTTATATGCCCAAAAATTAAAATTTTACAAAATCCTTGTGTTAGTGACTAGTAAATACTAAAAACAAAACACACAGTGAAAATTTCATAAAGATATCTTTAACAGGTCCTGAGAAAACTTACATCAAAGTTAGAAAATACAAATTTTGGGAAAACGCGATTGAAAAAATCGTTGTACTAACCTACAGTGAACTTGGTAACATCAGTAGCTGCCAGTGCTGTAGGCTGGTTTGTCTGCTTCATCCTGCTCAAATTGGTCCTCTAACTTTCTTTTCTTCAATGCCTTAGCCTTCCTGATTTTCTTCTCAAGCTCATTTGCAGCTAATTCGGCTTTCCTTGAGTCGCTTATTCTCAAGGCTTTTTCATTGCAGCAACCAAATTTTTACCAGGAGAAAGTTTAAGCTCATCCATTATTTGTACTCTACTTATCAGGCCATTATTAAATGTGCTTATAGCTAAATAAGTCCCATATTTTTAGCACTGGTAGGCTAACAAAAACCCTTTTTTGGTATTACAGACCCAAATCACATTGTTCAATGATTTCGTTTGGGTTTTGTGTTTTGCCCTTCACACCTTTTTGCAAAAGCTCAGGATAAGCCAAATCCCTAAATATTGGCTTGATAGCAAGCATAACAGCTTTTGGCAAATGAAAGTGGTTTGTTATGATCATACTCAGTATTATCAAGTAAGCTCTGGTTGAACTTACAACCACGTTCCGTCTCCTTTTGGGCAAAGCTCGTGTTGGGGTTGTTCGTTAGTCGATAAGACGTGGAAAAATTCAGCCCAAACTGCTTGCTTCATTTCCCTTACACTTGATGTGTTCCGACGTATAGCCAGTCCATAATAACTTTGCAGTTGATGAACAGCAGCAGTAGTAAGTCGACCTTTTCCGGACATAGATTTGTTATCTTCAAAGGAGGGTTTTACCCGACGTACTTTTTATTTTGAGTAAACGTGTTCCCATTCTCTTTTGCACGTGGCCTATGCATTCAAGTTTGTTTATTTTTATTTCTTCTCCATAAACTTGAGCTTCATTCACTGATGCATAGGCCTTTGAGTCTCCATCTCCCAAGTAGTTGAGGTAGCGAACATTATATTCAGGCTCTGACCTCCGAAAAACCTCTAAAGCGCCAGCGACCTCCATTCCTCCGCTGCTACCCTGATAGTTTGCTTTACAGCTGACTACATGAACATTTTCACACTTATTTGGGCATTTAGAAAACTTTGAAAGGATAGATACATCTAGTACTTTCCCTGTATCTACTGATGTTAGAGAAAGAATGCCATTTTGAGAGACATGGCCTGTCTTTTGCCATGAACCGTCTAGTGCAACGCATAAGTTATGTCGGTCCCCATCATTACTGCTCACTGCTTCTTCTACGGCGTTTCTCATACTTTTTTTACAACATATTTTCTGCTACTGTGCCTAAAACTTGTTCATGTTTTCTATAATGAACTGGAGGAGGAGGAAGATTTAGAGTGCCACACAAGATTTGGGCTGCTGTGTGGCCTTTGCCAATGCTGCGCATACCGTGCACAAGACGTAGGTTCAAGTCGTAAAGAGTTACAGATTTTCCATTGATATTTTTCAGTGATTTTATTACAATTGTCAATAGACCTTTTTTTGTCTGTACAGTTTGGACAATACACTGAGAAATTTAACTGCAAGTCCTTCAACAGACCGCCTTTCAAAAATCAATTTGTGCTTGCAAACAACTGCATCCTGCGATTTCATTTATGGCTTCGGCAAGCGAATTCAAATCAAATATGTCATATGCTAAAAACCTCATTCTTCTGATTATAGTATTCAAAATTACCTTGAACTTTCATTTTTTCTAACAGAAGAACTAGGGGTGGTAGGATTATCAGAAGTGTCAGTGTTTTTTTCTGGTGGTCAGCCTGGGCAAAGTTTCAGTATTGAGGTTATACATAGCCTCAGAAGAATCTATCAAGGCTAGATTTAGTCTTTCCAACATGCTTTCTCTTGGAATAACACTTGAAACGATTCCCGATTTTCTGTTTATTTCCCATGTTAACTTGAAACAACAACTAAATATTCACAAAAACTCGAATAAGTAAACTGTCACTTTGTAAACAACACAAATTGAGAAACACTCTCACTGACATCACATAAACAAAGATCACATGACAAATAGTACACCTGACAGAGACAAAAATATACATCAAAAGCAGGGTAGCCAACATAACATAACAATAAGGAAACAAGAATAGTAGTAGTATGTATGAATATGATTAAAGCGGTGGGCCACCAGCGGGGCTGCCTCTTTCACCATAAATTGGTTGCAATGCTTTTCGAAAAACTTTCTTTTCAATAACTTCTAATAAAGATAGAAAGAAAATAAGCACATCTTTGAAAAGGTGAGGTTCTGAAGAATATAAAACTAAAAAAAAACCAAAAAACTCAAAAAAATGAAATTTTTGGTACGGACCCCCCCTTAAAGTATCTCTCGTACCCAAAGCAGTTTAAATCCTAGTTTTAGCGACTATTAATCATAGCACAAACACTGGAACAGTACATATCTAATGATAAGGAGTAAATATAATTTTATATTTTTATACATTTAAATTTCGTGGTTTTCTCATTTCATACAAATCATACCTAACCAATGCATTATGTTGATACTTTTTATGGTAATACTTGTGTTTTGAGCTGATAATTCTGTCTGTACCAAAGTGTACAAAAAGAATCGAATCAGAATTGTATGAAGAAATTCTCCCACTTTCCCGCCACACTTTGTATTGTTCATACATATTTGGTGAACACATTTATAGTTTAATATGAGTAATATTTCCTAAATTATATCGAAAAAAATTTTTATATAAATTTTGTAGAAGCATAAATATCCATATTTGATATTTTTTGTTAAATTGTGTTGATCAGTTTTCTAGATTAATATAATCTATAATGTTTCTACTTCTTTAATTACTAGTTAATGCACTTAACGCTAGGATTCTCTCTAAGAGTATAAGAAATATAATATATATTATTAGTTAAAAATATATAAATATCTTAATATTTACCTACATCACAAAAGCATACTTTCAATTTTATTATACATTAGTTTAATTTTTTTCATGACAAAGTAGGGTGAAGATCTGCCAATCAACCTCAAAAATAACTGTGACTGACTTTATCAAAGCGTATATTTTGTTTTCATTCCGATTTCATAAGTAATCTTGCCCCCTAAAAGGTAATGCCCAGAGGGATATTTACAAAGTAACCGTTCCAAAATATTATTACGAAATTATATCATAGTGAATAACTTGTGACGTATATGGTTTATGTATATAATGTATGTGTATGGGAGATCAAACAAGTAGAAATTAATTTCTTTTTTAGTGGTATCCTTGACATAAAGAGGCGTCAAAAGATTAAAGAATAATACACCCATGATGATATATAATTAACAGTTCCCACTGAAATGTTATTTCAGATCCATAGAAACAACAAAGGTCTAATATTTTAATGTTTTTTGATCATTCAATATTTTTACGAGTATGTTTCAGCATTTCAAACGTCGTTCAACTTGCAGCCCGTCAGATAATCACCACATGTAGTACAATGTGATGGTCAGAAGCTAGGCCAGGAATTAAAAGGATGAGTTATTTCTATCATTGAGTAATCACAATTTCTCCTAATAATGACTCTTGATACCTAAAGCAATTAAACACTTTAGTTTTAGTGACTATTAAATACAACACAAAACTTATGAAAAGTTTATATAAAACGATTACCTGATTTGAAAGCAAATATAAGTTTTAAATATAAATTTATTATTTTGTTTAATTTCATTTTATTTTTCAAAGACTTTCCCTGATTTTCTTTATAGACAGATACTAAACTTGTGTTTGGGCTGTTTTAATCCTCTCTGTACCGTAAGCGTGAAGGGAGAATTGGGTTGAATCACTTTCAAAATTCTGAGTGTCACAACAGTTTTGAACTGCTTTCCATAGTTGATGACAAACATTTAATATTTTATGCGAATAATGTTTTAACGTACGTCTTCGTGCAACTTTTTTGGTCTTTTTTGTTAGGCTACATATTATGTTTAGTTTAATTTAGTGTATGTTTATCTGAGTAACATTAGTAATACACAACTACACCACGTTTGATGCCTAAAACATAATAATATAAAATAGGGTTTCAAATAACTTTAAAGAGAGATATAGTCTAAAATTCCTAACTAATTCCGATAGTTACGTAAATATTCACTAGAGCACGCATCAGCAGTACAGGAGATAAGACATGGCAATTTAAAATGATGCAGTAAAAAAAAATAAACTAAATAACTAAAATTTTCATGTACATTTAATATACAACAGTACAAGAATTTTTGGATCATAAATTCGTACTAATAATTTAAAAACGTTAAACACACTATTTGGGGTGAAAGGATCAGTGAAAGAACCACTTAAGGCTCTCTTCAGGATGGCGTACTTTCTTCATGTTATAGACGACCTGTTTAGGTCTGTAACAGTTGAAGTCTTTTCGCACAGGTATATGCAGATGAGATGACATGATAATTCTTGTGACTGATAAAATTTAACATCACGGAATTGACTAATGCAACCCTGAAGAGAGCAGTAAACTGGTGTGATAGAATTGTCTTTGTGTTAACCCGGTCCAGGCTGCTCTTGTTACATTTAGAAGAGGAGATAATGGGGCCATCGGTCCTTTTTTGTCGAGGAGGCTCTATCAGCGAGTTGATGCCAAGTCAAGTTTCTAATGTTGTTGTTGATAGGTGACAGAATTGGGGACTACTACTGGAAAGGTTTGTTACCAGGGGAATATGGTTACTAATATAGTGCAGGCTTCTGATCAAAGGGTCTTTTGGTCTTTAGCCAAAGCTATTGCAGTTGCTTTATATCTACGATTTAGAGCTTGACTAACGTTTGAGGTTTTTGTTTTGTGGTTAAATACTGGGTCGCATTGGCTTGCATCCTAAGGATATCCTGCCTGGCAATAAGCTCCGAACTAACCCGGTTACTGCCTTAGATGGTTGTCATAATCTTGCACGTTTGTATATAATAATATTTAGTTTATAACTAGTTTGATTGTTTACCCACATCAGTCTGAAGTGCCTTCTCTAACCTTACGTTATAAATGAGTAGTAAAGTTACCATGCTGATTCAGGTATATGTTGTATTACACATGATTGCAGAACTTATACTTCAACGGTTTTCCTTTGAAAAATCCTTCATGATGATGATGTTTTCAACGAAGGATGTGTTCAAGGGTGTTTCACAGATCAACATCCTTAAATCGGGTCATTTAATCGTATAATTATTTTATAAATTGCACTGTACTTTATTAATAATTATATTAGTTAGCTTACAAGGCCACATAATGTAGGCTAGAAAATTAACGAAATTGTTTTAAATCATAAATTTTAGATATTATACTCATTTATGATCTTCCATTCTTTTAAGGCTTCGTAAGGAATTTATTACTACCCGAATGATGATACGAGTAAACAAGATTCTCTCACAATGCGCCTTTGTTACCTGAGAAGCTTACTTACTAATTAAATAATAACCTATCCGGTGTCTCAAACGTAATTTGGGGTATTGTATATACATATATATATATATATATATATAATATATATATATATATATATATACATACAATTTTGTGAGCTACAAATTTCATTAATTTATAAGAAATTATTTTCTATCGCATGATGATAAATTGTTGTACAGGATTATCTAAACTGCAAATTTATTACCTATTGATACACTCGACTATTATATACTCTATGGGAAATGTCCAACAAAATAAACATAAGTATTTTGTAAGATAGCAGAATATGTAAATTGGTTTAATATGACATTGCCACCATCTATATAAATAATATATTGTACTTGTCATTACTATTTACAACTTACTACGACATATGGTATTTATATATTGAAACACAAAATACTTGAATACACTGCGTCTTGTCACACGGTAAGCAGCGAAATACTATATTCTTAAAAATTCATTTGAAATTCAATTAAAATTTTAGTTAATAAATAATATGCAAAACTTCGTAAAATTGGTGAGGAATACTTTAAAATACAAATACGCATAAGTTTTCTTTGTATTTAAGTAATGGTCTTAACAAATTTAGTTTAATTCCCAATTCCCAATAGGGTTAGCGTGATTATTACACATCCAAAAATCTTCAACAGAATTCATAATATAAACTATTGTAGAATAATTAGCAATAGTATAAGATGTAATTTCGTACGGTTTCCCTGGATATTGCATCCAAACACTAATAATATAGCACATACATCAGAGGACGGGGGAAAATAGTATTAGAATGTTTGGAGTTAAATTTTTATTCACCTGTTTGTGCCTCTAAAATGTATGTGTTTGGATAATCAGATAACAAGCGTTCCGTTTAGTGGTATTAATAGTCGTGGACGTCAGTAATATAAGGGACACGTGAAACGTAAGCAGCAGTTTAAGTAAAATATTATTTTATATCCATGGAAACAACATGGCATCTATAATTTAATGGTTTTAAATAAGTCTAAAGTGTTATGTCGCTGCATTTTTCAATATTTGATCAATTCACAGTAGGTCACAGAAGTAGCACCAGGAACACGATGTGATGGCCAAACCAGCAGGACAAGGACCAGCACTTATATGGATAAGTTACTTTAATTAAATATAAATCATATATTTACTCATTATTTCTCGGTCCCCTAAGCAGCTTATATCCTAGCTAAACGAGTATTATTTCAGCAAAAACTACTAGAATAGTTCAAATGTAGTGGTAACAAGTAATAATGAAATATACTTAATGCACTCCGTTATTATTTTGTGTGTTGGTACTAATTTATATTTGATGTTATGTATAATCCTCTTAGTTCCCAAGAGTACAGAGAGAATCGGTTTATATTATTTAACACAGAACGGACAGCTATAGGTATTTTAAGTTTTCACGTACTTTTATCAAAAATATATATAACTCTTCATGAGAAACATTGTCTTAATTGATTTTTATAGCAATCTTTGTTGCATTTATAGTAAGCAAGATATTCCTAATGAGTTGAAATTAGTCCATTCTTTTTATTTAAAAGTATAAAAACAGTAACTAATTTTTGTTAAACTGGTGTACTTCAATAATTAAAAACTCAGTGCCAAAAAAATGTGACATAAATATGTTCTAGAAGTTTAACTCATTCTATTAGTAATTTAAATTTACGCCAGAGTCTTTAAACAGTGCAAGATATAACCAACTAAAATTATGCAGTATTAGGAGTACCTAATTAGATTCTCATGCTAATTCTTCAGCTAAACTTCAAAACCGACGGTGCTCCATGCCGGAGTGAAACAATTTCCTCAATAACCCTAGCACACATTTTCGATAGAAATGTGAGTTTTACAGCTACATCAGTATATATTTAAATACAGAATTCCAAAGGCACAGCTCTGAATGACACACACAATCCTCTTCCAAACCTAAAAAGTGCACATGAGCCAATCTCAAAACAATTCTGACTGTCTTCTTTGACGTTCGAGGAAACGTCCATTTTTGATTTTTGTATTCAAATAAAAACTGTCAACGCAGTCTTTTATCTGGAAGCGCTCGAGACTGAAACGCCAGATCGCCCGCGCCCGGCCTGATATTAAAGTCATCTTTAAACTCTACTACTAAAATATTCCCCAGTCAGACGGCCTTCGTCGTTACCAACTACCCTACCCAGAACAAGACCTCCCCGTGGTGCCCCAGCCTCCTTACAGCCCTAACATAGCTCCGTGTTATTTTTTTCCACCGACTGAAAAAAGAGCTGAAGTGATAGCAATGGGAGACGGTGGGGAACATCCAAGCTGAAGTTACAAGACTCCTGAGAGGCATTCCAGTCGGGGAGTTCCAGGGTGCTTCCAAGCATGGCAGAATTGTCTACGCACGTGTATTGATGCAGGAAGAAAGTATTTTGAAGTATTTTGTTCATTTATACCAATCGCATAAATAAATCAGTTTTGTTTTTTAGAAAATGCTCATTACTTTCATAACGCGCCCTGTATCCTCATGTCTCATGAGGTGCACAAGTGAGAGCACTACGATGTTGACTGACACGATCCAAAAGCACAATGGAGCTACCTAGTCTTCCATAACGCAGATATGGTGGGAAGGGCTGATTCAAGGTCTATGTTTGACTATAGCTCCAGTTCAACTTCCTCTAAGTGCAGCGTATACAATCTGATGCTGTTGCAGACTTCTTAAATCTCGATTTATGTTCGTCTAAAGGAATATAAAAATAGTCGGCGACGAAAAGAAAAAAAGTTATAACGAAACCCCCGCATCGTTTTGACACATTCACAACATTCAATACCTTCTTCAATGAAACATCCCTTCTCACTATACCTGTGTAATGTTTGGAAGATTTTCTTGCACGTAAGATTTTTGTGTGTGGAGGACTGTTTAATTCATTTGCTGCACGTAAGAGGAATGTAAACTAGAGCTAAACTCAAACACTCAAACAGAAGCAACTCTTCCAATCATAGCTGGGTTACTGTGTTTTATATTATTTCATGGCAATGGAACTAACTTTTCTAAGCGTTAGCAAATATTTTTTTGTTCTCATATGTAACCATGATAGAAGCAACGAAATAGATTTATAAATAAATAAATTATATACCTTTTATGGAATAAATATTTTAAGTGTTTCTATCTCAAGCTTTTCCTGTTGTTTTATATCTGATTACATAAGGAATCTTTTCCCCTCTTAGAGTATGTAAAATGTATATATGTACGATGTATGTATGTTCAACAAAATAGATAGAATTTGGGATTAACTGCAGTCGTGATGCAAAATAAACAAAGTCAAATATTATGAAACCACACTGAAAAACAACACTGTATACTTTAAATTATTTAATATCCAAGGAAACAGAAAAGGATACAAGTGTTTACATGTTTAAAAATTTCATGCTGTAGCATTTTCAAATGTTTTTCAACTAGCAGTATATCAGTGAAACACCAACAGGAATACTATGTAATGGCCAGACGCAGGACCAGGGAGAGGATCAGGAATCGCATGGATGAATACTTACTTTATCATTTACTTACTTTTATCATTTAGATATTGTTGTTTCCTCTACCTCTTTCTTGCACAAAGCAGTTTACATCCTAGTTTTAGAGTCTAAAAATCTGAACAAAAAACAATAGAATAATTAGTTTTTTGAAATAATTTCGGTAATTTATAAACACTATTTTGCTATCTGATAAGTGATGTGCTTACGAATGGGATTACCTTAACAATGTCTTACAACGATATTTTTGGCATGTTCAAATAGGCTAAATATTAAAATGAGTTGATTAGGTCTATGTTAGCTGACAATAATTAAAATGGCGTAATAAATTATGTTTGATTATTTAAAATTAATACATATAAAAACATATTTTGTTAAGTTTAAAAAATAAAATATGGTTTAAAATTGTTAAATTATTCAATTCGTTTCTTAATTTAACACCATATTTCTTTTGTACATTACAATAAATAAGAGATGGGGATTTGAAAATAGAAACGCCTTGTTATATCCCGTATCACTATTATATTCTAATTTAAGTAATAACAAGTGATAATATAATATTTTCATAATAAAACTAAATGAGTCAATGTGGAGAATAATACGTCAAGCTGAACGTTAAATCGTGAGGGAACATTACTGGAGTAAACTACTTTCATAACGTTGTTAGCAAGGCATTTCAATTGAATAAGATTATTATTAATTACTACAACTAACCAAAGGGATTTATTTTTTACTTATTAAATATTCTGAGTTAATGTTAAATAACCTCCCTTTACTTTTAGATTAACCGTTAAAGTTTTCTTTGTCAAATATCTTATATAAAACAATCCACCAAAGGCGTAAACAAGTAGAAATTAAACCCGGCTCCTTGTTGAAAGTTGAAGGTTGTTAAAACTTCCCGGTAATTTCAATGATCCTTCACATATTTAATACAATTTTCTTTTACATCTCCCTCTTACGAAAGGGACAACTCACACAACAGTAATACAAGGATAATTCACACCATGTTTTTAGAACAGCCACACAATTAACTTGTTTGTACTAAATTGCAAGATTTTGTTTTTCCAAGGAGCTAGTGTATGAATTCTCTGAAAAAACTCTGTTGCGACACCTGCAGTAGTGTATTTTCTTCTTTTTTTTGGACTACCAATTATCCAAGCTCGCAATAAGTATATGGATTACTTTTCTTATACTGAGAAAGAATTGTCTTAGATATTGTCCTAAAATACTAGTTAATGGTTAAAACTACACTTTTTGGGCTTCGATAAGAAAAGCTTTACTTATAATCTATATCAATCTTATTTTGGACGACTTTCTAAAGTCCTTGAGTAGAAGTAATCTCTTTGTACATGAGTATGCAAAATCACCGAATTCCGTTATAAGTAAGAACATCTTCATAGACTCAGCATATTTAGAGATGATCCGCTTTGTATATTATTTAGAGAACACATGGAAATATCTTAAATACCATGTTCCTATTTCACTACCTTGTAGAGTGGTTTATAATTTACATTCTGGTCAAATGTTTTTAACATTCCAAGGAGGCTCTGCCTGAATGCCTCGACATGATTTTGAGACTACTGAACTTAAAATCTGGTTGCCTTTTGCTTTCTCAATGCTTCAAAGAATACAAATCGGCCACCCTTTTAAAGACTAAGAAGAAAAAGAAGACCTGATTATATGGATGGGTAACAAATATTTTTACTCCGATCCCGCTTTTCCTACAGTTAGACAACCTAGATAAAGGGTGCCCTCGTTCTACGTATGCTCCAGAAAAATTATAAATTCCCTGTCTACAAATGATCTCCAAAGTTACGGGAACATCTACCACTCAACCTCAAGAATAACTGTAACTGACTTTTATCAAAGCGTATATTTGGTTTTCACTCTGAGCCGGGGCTCAGTTGGGATAGTTTTGTCTTTTTATTTTTCCCACCTCGGGCACTTTTGTCAGTCGGTGGGGGAGTGATTCCGTCACCGTATTGATTATTTTCTGACTGGATGGACTGATTGTTCGAGGTCAAGTGGTTGACCGTGACTGATTACCGACCAGCTGATTACCGGTAGCGGCTACTGATCGGAGCGGTCGGACACGTTCGGCAGAGGCGACGTGAATCTCGTGCTGTCCACTGGTCGTCCTGATGCCCATGGCTGGCTAGTTCTCTGACTTTCGGCAGGTAATTGTTTTTCTTTTTCTCTCTCTTAACTTAGTTAGTGGTTTTTCTCTCCCACGCAGACAAATATTTTCGTTGTTCAGTTTAAAAGTAGTTTATTTATTATTTTATAATTTGTTTTCCTTGTGTACGTCTTCTTGTCACAAAGTGTTCTATCCTGTCATTTCGTAACGCTCTAATTTGTTAATTTATTTATCTATGCCATTTAAATATTATATTTTGCGCCTTGCTTTCTAATTGATCCGGTCGGCGAACGGAAATTATTTATTTAGTAATCACTTTGTCTTTATTTAGTGTAAGCGAGACGGTACAGACTTTGCAAATTTTGTTACCTCGTTTTTTGTGTTGCGTGGAATAATTTGGTGGCAACATTCATGGTTTCTACTTTATGTTTAATTAATTATTTGCTTTATAGTAGCGTGAACGGCTTAGTTTTGGGATTATAATTTAATTATTGTTATTTGGGAAATGATTTACTGTTATTATTTGTAAATTACATAATTTACAATACAATTAATATTACAGAATGAATAACATAAAGTGAATTATTTTTACAAGTTAATGTTACCATGCTGAATAATTTAGTATGTCTCTTCTAGCCTATAAGTAAATGTTTAAATATTTGAAAATTTGTTTTCTATGTAATATTTAAAATTGTCACCAAGTAGTGTACTGTTTAATTCACTGCACCCACGTTCTAATAAAATCACTTTTTCACTGAGAAGTTGTACTTCCTGATTGTGATCTATTTTTAATAGGCTACTTGCAGTAGGTAAAACATTGTCTCTCAAACACTGTCTTAAGGACTTTCTAAGTTCATTCACTGTATTGTCACTATTTAATTTAACCCCTCTAGATATTAGTTCGAATATTAACTCATCTTTAGACAAATATTCTATTTTAATAGCAGGCATTGTGGCGTTTTTCACTCAGTTTCAAACCAGTTGATGGCAGAGTAGGCACATCAATAGCAGAGTCGCGCAATATTAATGTGTACCGCATGACGATAACACATGGGGGTGGTGACTTCTGAGGTCGTAGTAATAAATACTAGAAATGCAAAGTTTACTTATAATTTCGGTTTAATTACGAAAACTTACAAGCACCACTTTTTAGATGGTAAAGGAAAATTATGTAATGCCACGTTGCTGCCAATTAGAATATAAGAACTAAAAATGTATATCTTATAGGTGGACCCTTAAATATCCAATGTTCTATGGAATTATGCCTACGATGTTTTACTTTATAAGACATTAAGATTTTACTTCCCTTCGCGATGTGTAGACTCACAACCCGGGTGTCGGCGTCTTGGCACAAGACAATGGCGCTGTAGTCTAAGAAGGGTTATGTCTAGTCGGTGGTTACTAGACGATGAGTAGAATGTAATAAACTGGTAGCCATCTACTCAAATAATATGTGCCCTGTGAGCCGTGATACACGTGGGACACGTAAACTCGTGGAAAAAGCGCGCGAGGTCTGATCGGTCACATAGTTGGGCTGCTACAAAGGGTTAGAAGAAGATATTCATACGCCAATTAGGTAGTTACTCCGCCCAATAATTTAGTTCCGGAACATTGGATAAAAGTAATATTAAATTATACTGGCCGACTAGGTTGCGAAATTTACACTATATGAAATCTAATTTAATAATTTACGGTACAATAATACTTGGTGTCTTGAGTTATTTTCGAGACGCAGCTTTTCAATACTTAAAAGGTACTGTTAGCTACAGATTGTTATTTTTTATTGTTAAATTTAAATATTTTATATTTACTTTTTGCCAAACATAATTATATAAAAATAAACATAAACGTTTCTGAATATCTACTGGTTATGTTGGCATTCAATTGGGTCCCCGTGAGTGCCGTCAACGTGACTGGTGCGGCGAATCTGCCCAATGAAACAGCACTGTTAAACCCAAAATTGAATGCCCGCGCCCTGCCAGTGCTACTGAACCTTCATCCAACTGGACTGTCTGTACTTCATTTCGTCTTGAAAAAGTTTGGAGCTAAAATGTGTTTTTCCTTCTTCTTGTACTGAAATTTTTTGAGAGGATTGGATTTTATGGAGCGCTGCCAGATATTATATCTGGAAGAGGGCTAGTGTTTAATATTACCTAGTATTTATTTAGTTTAGTGACATGATCTGTAGGGGAGGATTTCATCTTTAATTCGGATTCGTGGAGGCAACTAAACCCCCGCATCCTTTGAAAATCGGTTTTCAATATATCTTTTAATTTTTAGGCTACAAACTTGAAACAAAATTACTTTTAAAAAAAAAAGTGGGCCTAGAAATTCTACAACCTTTTCCCTCCCATCCATTCATAATAATTAACCGTACAAAATTTATATTTACTACATGCCGTACCTGAAACTATGTTATTTATGTCAAATTTCTATATTCTATTAAGTTATTTATATGTCAAATTTCTATTTATTATGTTATTGTCAACATTGGAATTCTATTTATTTTTGTTATTTAATTTGTAACTTACGCGGTGCACCGTGGTTCTGCAGTTTATTGTATTTCTTATGAAAATTATGCCATCTAATTAATTATATCATGTACTAGAAATTTTGTCTCTCTTTGTCTCTCTTCCCACTAGTGGCATGTAGTTGTTTTTTATGCTTTGCTCCGAGTTTGGGAGGGGCGCGCTTCCGAGACCTCCTGCTGCGGTTGAGGAGACTTCCGGTGAAGTCTAGTTTCGCTAACTCGGGACAAATCTGAATACATAAGTAATCTTTAGCCCTAAAAGCCAATGCCCAGAGGGATATTGACAAAGTAACCATTCCGAAATACCATTATGAAATTATATCATAGTGAATAACTTATGACATATATAGTTTCTCTATACAATGCATGTGTATGGGAGATCAGACAAGTAGAAATTAATTTCTTTTTAGTAGTAGGCCTATCCTTGACATAAAAAGGCGCCAAACGATAAAAAGAATGAGACACTCATATGAAATTTAATAAAAAGTTTCCACTCAAACATCATTTCATATCCATTAAAACAACAAAGGTCTGATATTTTAATGTATGTGATCAATAAATAGTATTACGAGTATGTGTCAGCACTTTCATATTAGTTCAACTTGCAGCCCGTCACATAATCACCACATGTAGACAGTATGATGGTCAGTAGGTGGACGAGGACCAGGACTTACAAGGATGAGTTACTTCTATCATTGAGTAATCACAATTTCTCCTAATAATGACTTTTGCTACCCAAAGCGCTTTACATTTTAGTTTTAGTGACTATTAAATGCAACACAAAACACATGAACAGTGTTATATAAAACGACAACCTGATTCCAAAGCAAATATAAGTTTTAAATATAATTTATTATTTTGTTTAATTTCATTTTATTTTTCAAAGACTTTCCCTGATTTTCTTTATAGAAAGATACTAAACTTGTGTTTGGGCTGTTTTAATCCTCTCTGTACCGTAAGCGTGAAGGGAGAATTGGGTTGAATCACTTTCGAAATTCTGAGTGTCACAACAGTTTTGAACTGCTTTCCATAGTTGATGACAAACATTTAATATTGTATGAGAATAATGTCTTAACGTACGTCTTCGTGCAACTTTTTGGTCTTTTTTGGAAAGTATTATTTCGTTGAATTTCCTTTTATTTTTCAAAAGATTTTCACTGCTTATCTTTATAGGTATTGTAAACTACTTGAGCTTATACATTTATGCGAAAGCTTTGAACATATCTACGCAAGTTCTTTTAGTTGCAGATATAATAATTGGTAATAACAAAGAATATTGAATAGTGTCTCTGAATATTGTACCTTAACAATAACAATTTATTATATAAACGATATTGTAAGACAAGTAACAGAACTTTTTTGACTCTGTATGGGTAGTTTTTATCTGTATGGGTAACCAGATAAAAAGAATCGGTTTAACGTTAGTATAATGTACACAAGCACGTGAATGTGCCCAAAATAAATAGAAACATGTGAAACATATACAACAGTGAGAATATTAATATTGTTGCAAAATCCATAGAAAAAACAAAGAACACGTAATTCCATGTTTTTCGATAAATTAAAAAGTTGTTAACAGAAGTCGTTAAACTCACACCTAGTTGGTTTGGAGAGGCCCACCCAAAACAAGTGCGACTAGACTAAATGCTTGATAAGGACCGCGAGTCATTTCGTAGTTCAGTATAAAAGTAAAGTCTTTACACATGCAGGACGTGGAAAATCTACACCGGGATACATCCAGTACTATGGCAAAGACCAGGATCGAGACAAGGACTTATAGATGAGTTACTTTATTTATTTACAATTTAAAGTTCTTCTCTAACGATTCTTCCTACACAAAGGTAATTAATTCTTAGATTTAGTGATTAATTATTTTTAAGAAAAACGTATAGAAACAGTTCATATGTAATAATGTAATTTTTAACAGGATTTTAATCTTTAAGGAAATTTTAAATTATTTCATTGTATTTGTTAGTAAAGTTTATCTTAATCAACAAATAATTTTTCTTATGTTTTGTGGGCAAACAAAAAGAAACCCCTGATGTATTGATTTACATTCTTTAAGTACTCTTTGTGAACAGAAAGAATCAGTTTTAAATTACCATCAAAATCATCTCTAAATGTTTTAATGGCCTTTCATACATATTTTATAAAAAGTGTAAATATTACATTTAGAATTACTTGGTTAAATTTGCCTGAGAGACACCTTTCAGACATTTTATAGTTGTTTAATAATAAAAATAATTTGAAATTAGTGAATTCTAGTTGACTTAGGATTAAAATTAATAACTTAATTATATTTACTTGTTTGCACTGAAAACTTTAATAAGGATATTGAACAAATTTGAGGAGAAATACGGTCTATAATCTTAAACTTTTCTTTTTCGTTTCTGAAATTACCACTAGAGCTCTTTTTAAATTTACAAGACTATTAAAGTAATACAGCCATAGAAATAACTTATTATAATCCATTTTAGCCTATATTAAATTGAACAATTAATAATAATATTACCCTATTGCTTGCAAAATTATAATGAATCGTTTTAGAGAATATCTGTAAACATTCTTTAAATAATTATAAGTTATGTTTTCTTACGAAGATTTTTATGTTTTTGACTACAATGTATTTTTTTCATTATAATTGTGGTTCATTATTTTCCTCGAAAATTAATGTGCATTTTTAATGAATCGGTTTACAACGCCCAAATCTTTTAAGATCCATTCATATATATTTGATAAAGAGTATTGATTACTTAAATATATCTAAGAGACATCTTTCAGTCATTTTATTTATTTAAATCCTTAATGTACTCGAAGTAAACAGAAAGAATAAGGTTACAATCACCTTCAATATCATCTCTAATTGTTTTAAGGTCCTTTCATACATATTTGATAAACAATGTAAAGATTACTTAGAGAATTATTTAGTTAAATATGCCTGAGAGACATCTTTCAGCCATTGTAAATAATTTTAAATTAGTGAAAGTAAGTTGTCTTAGGATTAAAATTTATAACTTAATTATATTTGATTGCTTGCACTTAAAAATTACGTAACGGTATTGTACAACTTTTTGAGGAGAAATATAGTCTATAATTAATTGCTGATTTAATCAAAGTCTTACTGGAACCACCACCAGAGGTCAAAAAAAACCTTCATAGACATTCCGAATAAAATCAATTACTAAACTTCTAGACGAGACGTTAAGAGCCTCTTTGAGCCAAAGAAATAAACATACAAATAAAACAATTTCAAGTTGAACAGTTATCAATTATTCTGTACCGTACTCTATTGTCCCCTTAAAATATTGAATTTCTCGACTAAGTGAGATTTTATTATAACATAGAATTTGCTTTTCTAAAAAGTTATACAACAGCTGTATATTGACATCTAGTAGGAAGGTGCAGGATAAACAATTGCCAGAATGTGCCTATTAGACATCTTTTACTATCTTAGTAGCTAATCTAGCTAATCGATCACTGTCTCTGCTTATCGATTTAAAGGCTTGAGTTCCAGTCTCGGTTAGAGGACATGACTTTCGCAACCTGAAGTAATAAAGGCTCCAAAACATCATGTATAGAAAGTAAAATTTGTGAATAGATTAGATCTAAGTTTAGCGTTCCTAAAGAAGTGGGTAGAAAATGTGCGATACGATTTTGACTGCGCTTATTTTGGAAATAGGCCAACAGACGTTTTTTAACTAAAAAGTCATATATGAAAGTTTAATCGTGACTATAAGTTATAAAATTAAAATACCAAAGAGCTTTTTCTTCATGGATGCGGTTTATCAAGAAATATACTATGCATGAGAAGTAAGTTTTAACGTCCTTTGCGAGTATATATTAAAAGGAATTTTCAAGCCCAAAACGGTGTAATAAAACTTTATTTTTAAACTCTTCCAATATAAATATTGTTATACCTTTAGGACAAGAAGATTATAAATTGAACCTTGTCCTATAAGGAACTTAGCGCTGCTTCCAGAGTGACAGGATATTCTGGATGAGTAAGGTTAGGGGTAGGTTTCGCCTCATATTGACATCCATGAGGAATAATTTAGGGTACTCATCTCATCATGTACCCTCGAAAGAGTGGGAGGCCGTTTTTGAACCGGCCTCTTTAGACAAACGGGTAGGGTGCGACACACCCTTTTGTCTAGGCTGGCAAGAACCTTTATCTCTTAGAAAACGAACCCTACCACCTCCAACAGTCATCTGCTGCAATAGACTAGAAATTTCGAATTAACATGACCCCAAGAATCTTGAAATTTGCGGTTTGGGATGTGCCACTTCTGGACATCCATAACGTTGGCGAGTAAGATCGGAGTAAAACTGTTCCAACCCATATTTCAAATAATGTATTGTTTATTTAATAACTTATCGATATCGTAAGTTGTATAATCTAAGGAACTTTACAATTGTAATTTACATATACTGTTATGTAGACTATTTAAGTTATATACATCAAAGGAAAAGTAACCTACCAAGGTTCTTTTACTTGCAGATACACTATTTAGCGATGACGACATATCGAGTATTGTGCCTGAATGATCTAAATCATGATACTCTATCACGTTGACATTAATATGGTAAGACGAGAAATAAAACATGTTTATTTCTATAGTATGCATGTGTTCGGGTAATCTGATAACAAAAATCTATTTACTGTTAATTATAGTGTAAGTGAAGGGAAATCTATAAAAAACAAACATATGAAATATACAACAGTGTACATATTAATATATTTTAAATATCCATAGAAACAAGAAAGAACATGAATTACAAAGTTTTTTATAAATTCAGTACTGTTATTTAGAAAAATCGTTGAACTCACGCCACGTTAGTATATAGAAGCACGACCAGGAACAAGTGCAATGGCCAAGAGCTTGGTGAGAGCCAGGACCTTTTTAATTGTTCCGTTTAATGTTCTAAGTCGTTTAACACGCAGGATGTGGAAAATAAACACCAGGAGTACGCTGGCGACGACCAGGACTGAGACAAGGACTTATAGATGAGTTACTTTTCTTCTTTCAACTTATTTTCTTTGATTATTCTTCTCAATGAAAGCAATTTACATCTTAGATTTAGCGATAATTAACCACAGCCAAAAAGGTAGACAGTTCCAATTTAATTATAACGAGTTTGCAGTTAAAAGAATTACAATTTTTAATGAATTTTACAATAATTTTTATTTTCTTGTTTTATCTTGACTAACAAGTCACTTTCGTATACATCGTGGACAAACTTAAAGAACTTGTGATATATGGTTTTATATCGCTTCAATATTCTTAGTGTACAGAAAGTATCAGTTTAAAGCTATCTTCTTTAAAATCACCAAATGTTTTAAGATCCGTTCTCACATGTTTCATAAAAAGTGAAACACTAACAAAAGAATTATTTTCTTAAATGTGTCTTAAGAGAAATCTTTTAGGGGTTTTATAGTAGAGTAAATATTGAAAATAATTTTAAATTACGAGTAGTATATGTTACCTCATTTAGGATTAAGATTCAGAACGTATTGCGTTAAAACTCAAAGATTTCTAAAAACTGTGTGGAGAATTATAGTCTATACATTTTAATTTATTCAACTAGTTGTTGGTTTACTTAATTTTCTTGTTTTATCTTGACCTACAAATATCTTTTGTATGTTTTGTGGACGAACTGAAAGAACTTTGTGATTTATAGTTTTAAATCCCTTCAGTACTCTAAGTGTACAGAAATAATCAGTTTACAACTATCTTCTTGAAAACCTCCAAATGTTTTAAGATCCATTCTCACATGTTTTATAAAAAGTGGAAAGATTGCCTAGAGAATTATTAACTTAATTGTGTCTGAGAGACATTTTTAAGGCATTTAATAGTTCTGTAAATATTGAAAATAATTTGAAATTAGTAAATGTTAGCTCATTTAGAATTAAAATTCATAACGTATTGCGTTAACTTGTTTTAACTCAATGATTTCTAAAAACGGTATAGTACATATTTGAGGAAAATTATGGTCCATATCTTTTACTTTATTGTACTAGTTAATAAGATTACCTTTACAGCTCTCATCCACTTTACAAGAGACTAGAAATTGCCGATTAAAATTATATAGTTTATACTTCTCTTAGATTCCATTGTCACTTTTAAATGTTGAACTTCCAATACTAATAATAAGTTTACTCCGAAGAAAGTAAAAAAATGCTATATTTAAGAAAAATTTCAGGTTCTAGTTGGTATAAAACATAACTAAAATTTTTTATCGGGATATCATTTTTCACACACTGACAGGAAATCCAATCCACTGCAAAATCAGATGAGAAAAATCAAAATAATTGTTAGGAAGTGACGAGCTACCTAGCCTTAGAGGTATTATGGTTTATACCCAGATATTGGAGTAACTGAGGCTCTTGTTTTCACATGCATATTTCACTTGAAACATAATAAAAACTATTATAGATTGCTATTGTAATTACTCGTGTTACGACCATCACTTTCGATTTGGTCTCGGGTCCATGACATTTGTATTGTGATATTTGTCATTTCGTATCAATTCATATTAAGAGAAGTATTAAAAGAACTAAAAAATAAAATAGCAATATTTTTTAAAGAATTATTTCTATTAGTTTGACACAATTACAACTAACCGTTGGACACTAAGAACAGCTATATCACCTTCAGACAACTAACTGAATTTAGCAATATTATAAGGTTTTGTTTACGCTTACCTGACGCTAATTATACATTTATTTACCGTAGGACAGTTGGGCTTATGTGTGTATAGCAGCTGTAAATATGATTTGTGGAAAATTATAATTTTTAACCCTTTATACACCGCCACAGAAAGTGTAGTGTGTTTTCTGTCTTAAGAGAAATTCCTATATCCCTTCAATCGAAAAAGCAGGTTTATGTGCTATACAATGTAAACTGCCATCTTATGACTTATAAAAACACGTATAGGCTTCTAAATGAAATAAATTTTATGACCGGCCAAGGCTATAAACGATGGTTTTTCTAAGAAGTATTTATATTTCCGGAAACAAGTGTATCAATGTATTATACATTATGCGCCTTCTTTTACGCTAAATAAAAATTTATAGGTTTTTCATTAACATTCTCTTTTTAGGCAACCATTTTGACGACATGAATATATTCACTCATTCAGGTGCAAGATGCTACATACTCTTAAATTGTATCCTTTAGCCATGCTTTAAATTGGCTCATGCATATTACATAGTAAATAATTACCATGCAAAACACTAGACAATAGTTAATAGGTCACACAATCAAGATTGTAGCATCTGCTTTAAACCCTTCCTTGAAGGGAAGGCGGTTCATTCCAATTTTGGTTTTTGTGAGGGAATTTATGAAGATAATAGTTCGTTAGTTAGCTAAAATAATTTATGTTAATGTATTATTGTACGTATGTATGTATTTAAAAATATGTTGTATTAAATAATATTTCCCTAGTTTTAATTATAGTTTACAATTGAATATACATTTAAAGGAAAAATGTGATATCAGGTTTTTGTTATAAATATTGGATGAAGAGACCAATGCAATTCCACAAATTAAATTTAAGTTTTAAGTAAAGAAATATATTATCGTGTCAACATTTTGAAAACTATAAATACTACACAACATAAAAAATAAAAATGACAAATTAGCTTACTAAGCAATCGAGCGACCGAAAAAGCACGACCATGCATGTATGTACGCTTAGACTAACGTGGAAAACTTTTCATGGGGATCCATGAACAATTTCGGGATAAGAGTACTAGAATCAAATTTTTACCAGATATACTTTATTTTTCTAAATTTAATTCTAGGGGATACTTCATTCTGTTTCGCAGGCCAACACCACACTTGAGCTCTGTAGTTCCTTCGGATTAAGAATACAAGGATATAAAAAGAATTCGATACATTTAAGTTTTGATATTTTTGTGCTGTAAGATTCTAATTGTTTGGCTTGACAAAAATTCCGAATTATATTATAATATCATTCAAACCATAATTTTTGTATATTAAAATTATAATCCACATTTTTATTATAAAAAATAAAGAACAAGAATGATAGGTTTCTTTAAAAAATTATGATTATTTACACTTTTAATACTTAAGTTTTAATACTAAAACTCGGTAATTAATAAAAAGTTGTTAAATGAAATTTAGCACACGAAATATCTGTTAAATGTCTTGGACATAAAGCTCAAATACATTCAGCTGCCTATAAATTATTCAAATAATTATTATTATAAATAAATTATTAATTATTAATTATAAATTATTTCAAATTTATTTAAATTTGTTATATTTATTGTTTAAAATTGTATAACAAGTAAAGATAGTAGTCTAGCAGTAAATGTACAAAACACATAAAAATTATGCCCAGCAAAGACGAGTTTTACCTAAATATACTTATATTTTCCTCAATTTACTTAAATTATAGTTATTAGAATTTGTTTAATACAACCGAGGAATTAAAATCATGAAATAGTTTTTCGATAACTATATACTCCTTTCACTGGTTTAGGCAATAAGGATATTTTGTAATTGACTCTATTATATGAAATACTCATAAAATAAAAATATAATATTTTGTAAATCAACAGTTGCGTTATTCGCCCGTATACTCAGTCCACCATCTGTGGTTCGTGTGCACGGATTTTGTGTATAGTAAATAAACTGCCGGTTTCCTTTATTTGTTGGAAATAAAAACAAAGGATCCTCTAAGTGTTTCATTGAATTACGTAAATGTATTATTACCATTTAATCTGCATAATTAATAGTTAAGGTATTCGCTAACAAACCTACATGATGTAATACCTTAAATATATTGCCCTAATTTAACATTAAATTATTATAGGCCTACTCATTTATAGGTTTTCAAGCTTTCAAGCCTTTCATTGCAAGTATTTGATATTAAAGCTATGTAAATTCTCTCACAATGTGCCTTTGTTACCTGAGACTCTGACATAATAAGTAAGTAATAAGCCTCCAATGTCTCAGTTTTACTTTGAGGTATATCCATCCAAAAATCTTCTAAAAAGTTCGCATTTTAACACAAGCATACATTTTTATATGGTTAGTGATTCATTTTTGTATTTGATTAGTTATATAATTTTTTATAAATTTAAAAGCACGTTAATGTAGACTAATTATTAGCAAGAGTATGAAATTTCATGTCGAATATTATCCCTAGATAATAATGTATAAATATAAATTTAGCACATAACTTGAGGCAGGGAAAAACATATTATAACTTATGTTATTGTGTTTTATTGAAACGTTTGTCTCCTTAGAATGCATGTGTTTGTGTAACAAGAAATGGTTTAAATGTTAGTAGCAGTCGTGACGTCGCAAAGATAAGAAAAGCATATGAGAAACGTGCAAAAGGATACATAACATATTATTTAATATCCATGGAAACAACATAGGTATATAATTTTATATTTTAGTTAATAATTTGAAAGTGAAATGTCGCACCGTGTTTCATCTTCGTCCAACTCACAACTAGTCGCGGAAGTAGAGCCAGGAACAGTATTTGATGGCCAGGACCAGGGCCAGGACTTACAAGGATGAGGTACTTTCATTACAGTTTATGATCTCAATATCACTTATTACCTAAAACAGTTTAGGTCTTAGTTTTAACGAATATTTATCACATCATATAGTACCAGAAAAATTAACATATTATACAGATTTTTTTCTTGGGTTTATATTATAGTTGAAACATTCTAAGATACGTTTTGTATTGAACTGCTAATTTGTCTTTTGTACTTTATTTCATCCTCTCTGTACACAAAACATATGGTAGGAATAGGTGTACCATCATTTCTGATCTGAAGTCAGGTAGTTCTACCTGAAATAATGATTTTTATTAGTCATGTGTAGTAACAAAAATTTAACGAAATATATGCTATTGGATTATATACTAACATGAGTACCTACCATATAAACATTTTAATAACACCCTATATTAAAGATCTGTTCCTTTATTAGATTATGGTTGTATGTGTCAATATATTACTGTAAGACTTATCAGCCCGGTATCTTTATCGATATGACCGTTTACGGTATTGCTATGTCTATTTACAAAAAAAATTGGATTTTTCAGATTGTTGCTTTTACGTACCTAATTTACGTAGTATACAAAACAGTGCACTTTTGAACTTATCTCAAAATTGTTACAGGCTATATTAAACGAATAAAATTATATTAAAAATTGACTCAGAATACTTAAAGTTTATTCATTGCAAAACATCTCCTATATAAGATTTCCCAATGACGGAAACAGTACATTGTATAGGTGAATTAATTGTTGGAATACGTTATATTATGAATAATTAATTTTTAAATTAAAATTCATTCCACGTTTATAACATTCATAAATATTGAAATATATTTCATGCATAAGATTTTATTGAAAATGAAATGATAACATGTACTTAATGTTAGTAATATTCATGACGTAAGCAAGCAAGTAAAGGCAAAAACCGAAACCAGTGTACGTACTATTCATATTTTGTATCCATGGAAACAACAAAGGACATGTATCACAAAGCTTTAGATAAATACAAATCGTTAAACGGTAGGATCCAAAAACGCGACCAGAAAAAGTGCAATGGCCAAAAGCTTGATAAGGGCCAGGACTTTTTTAATTGTTCAGTTTAATGTTCAAATACATTAGGGTGTGGAAAATGTACACCAGGAGTATTATGGCGAAGACCATGAACGAGACAAGGATTTATGGACGACTTACTTAATTATTTAAAATTCAAAGATTTTCTCTAAATATTTTTTTACCCAAAGCTATATACATTCTAGTCTTGCGATAATTAATTGAAGAAAAAAACACAATGAAACAATTCCTATGTTATTATAACGCATTTTCAGTTAAGAGGACTTAAATTTTAAGGATTTTTGCAATGAATTTATTTTATCGTGTGGTGATACTTATTTTGATTAATATTTAATTATGTTTTATGCTTAAGCAGAAACAACTTGTCATTTATGGTTTTAAATCCCTTCAGTACTATAAATGTACAGAAAGAATCAGTCTACAATTACATATTCACCAAATCCAAATGTTTTATTGTCCATTCTCACATAGTTTATAACAAATGAAAAGAGTACTAGGAGAATTATTTACTTCAATTTGACTTAGAGACATTTTTCAGGCATTATATAGTAGTGTAAAAACTTTTAAAAATTGAAAACTAGTGAATTTTAGCTGACCTTGGATTAAAATTCAAAACGTATTGCGTTAATTTGTTTAAACTCAATCATTTCTAAAAACGTTGTTGTTCAGATTTGAGGAGAATTATAGTCTACATCATTTACTTTATTCAGTTAGTTTATGAGATTACCACCAGAGCTTTCTTTTACTTTACAAGAGATTATAACTTGCCGATTGTGATGATACAGTTATAGAAACAACTCCTTAGATTCCTTTGTCACCTATACATGGTTAACTTACACTATTAATAAAAATTTTACTCTGAAAAAAAGGCAAAAATGCTATATTTGAAAATAATGCCCACTCCAAGTTGTTATGACATTTTCCCCTATTAAAATACGAGTAATAAATGCTAGTAAAGATTGCTATTCAATATTTCTGGTGTTATTGATTAAGCCCATGACGTAGTTATGAATCTTTATTTCTTACGGAAATATTTAAAATAAAGAATGTAAACTGCCAACTGGATTATTGAAGAAACTCTAACATTTCCGGTTGGAAACTGAGGTAAATATATAGTCATCACTCTACTTCACAGACATATCAGTTCCTCACTAACTGGAACATCGTGATGGTCAATATATATGAGAAACGACTCGACAATCATGCAGATAAAGTAACTCGCATGATGACTTAAAATTTATATTAGCTCTAAGTTCAAATTTAAGTTTTGTATTGTATTAGTAGTTATTAGTAGACGTAATAAACTGGCTCCTTAGAAATTTATTGGGTTATTAGAAAATATTTGTTAAAGTATTTGTCTTAAAATTAAATTCAGAGCTTAGGTTAATATTATAGGTGATGTCCTTGTTAATTAAAAATAAAAGTTATCACAAAACCCATTTTTTGAGATTGTACCCTTAATTCCACTATTTAAATTAATTTATAAAGATAATAGTTAACGTCATGTTCAGCTCTGCGTCCTTATATTGTCACATTATATTCCACTTAAGTTAGTTCTGTTATATTTTTAAAACTTTAGTAATACGCTGAGCTTTAGCGAAACTCATCACTCGTGAGGCTTGAAATATTTTAATTTTGTCTGTCTGTCAGTTCGCATGATATTCCGAAAACGAACTGACTAGATTTCAACATTTGCATGAAGGTTAATTTATATTTTTGAGAAACACTGTGTTTGATATTAGTATGTGTTAACCGATTGGTTTTGGATGAGCTTCAGCGAATATTTTTCAAAATTCTTATAGGTAACCATGATGGAAACTAGAAAATATTGAAGAAATAAATATGTAAAAAATTTAGTACTATTATGTAAGATTTTAACAAGTTACATTTTTGTTCGCAGTTTAAAAATAATTTATAATATATTGCAGCCAATTTTTAACGTTAGTGACGATATTTAACTTTATCGCACTCTCGCCTTTCACTTGCTTACCAGAAAACTGGTATAAAACTTTGAATGAAATTTCTACATAAAGAAAAATGAGTTATACGTGATGGTGCATGTCCGATCTCGGAATAAGGCTGAGTGTCATAAAACTGATTCGTTATTATTTTCATTTCAAATAATACATATTTTCGCAAGTCTATTACTCGTTACTGGTTAGCTTAAGTTTTATCTAACGTTTCTTGTAACTAATCTTTTAATACTTGCAACTAATACACGTTTCTGTCTGACTAATAAACACCTGAGTAGGTTATGTTTAAGTGTTTACGTGTAATAATTTATTAGCAGGTTATTACAGGTTAGCAAATAAACATTATTTTAACCCATATAGTTTTGTACTTCTCTTTGTACACAAAACAAAAATCAGTCAATCCAGTAATTCTGTACAGGACGCCATTGCTATTTTAAAATACTTAAATATCAAATCTGTAATTTGACAACTCTTTGCTTGAACTACATTATAATTTATTTTTCATATTAAAGAGCTTTGCATTATATAGCAATAATAATTATAGCATATTAATGCAAAGGTGCACTTGCATATCTATTGGGCTAATGCTAACAAATTACTAGAATGTGCCTAGTAGACGTCTTCTAACGTAGCTGAATAATTCTGTCTCAACTTATCAACTCAAGGGCCAGAGTTCGAGTTCTGGTTTGTGCACGCTGTTTCCGCATAGTAAAAATACAAAATACATACATAAAAATACTTCTTCGTTAGTATTTGAATTTAAAAAAACAGTATCAATAAAACCTAAAACTCGCTGCAGAATTTAACTTTTTGTTGAATTAGTTTAATTTCTTTCCAGTTCAGGAATTATAACTGTTCATATACTTGAATTTTTAGATAATAGATTTGAATATCTATTAAATACCTGTTCCGTTTAAGCTGAAGGAATAATAAAACTATTGATTTACAAAAACTCAAATAACTGTATTGAATATTTGTGTTACTACGTCTCTCTCATACTATAAATGGAATGTTATAAAGAAAATATGAAAGTGAGAGCAGTTTCAAGTATGTATATTTAGAAAGCCTAAAATAAATTGTGTTCCTAAGATCTCGTTTTTCCAAGAAAATTTTGTGTAATTTCTCTGAAGATGTGTACTCATTTCCTTTGAAAAACTATGAAGAATTCATGTAATGTATCTGCTAGCTCTAACACAGTAATATTTATTTATACATTTAATTTCCCCAGAGAGTTCACTTCTGGTTGGTTTATACCTTCCGGTTGAACCCACACTAGGTACAGTAAAAACCGATGTCACTTAAATCTGTACAACCTTATGGATATCCAGGAGTGGTACATGCCCAACTTAAAATGTCGAGATTCTGCAAGGTAATTCGATAGGTCTGATCTACTGCGGGAGATGACTGTTGGAGTTTGTAGAGTTTCGTTCCCTATGAGTCAATGATACTTGCCAGCCTAGAAAAGTGTGTGCCACCCGGAAATAGACCGGCTTTGATTGGAGAGGCTAGCTCAGAGCTGGCTTTCTCTTCTTACGCGCATGCCTCTAGGGGCTGGATAAATTTTACCAAATTTATTATCTTCAATGGTGAGGCATTTATGGAAATAATGTTTTTTCGAGGTCATAGATGAATTATAAAGGTCGGAAATATACGTGTTTTTTTTAAATAGGCTTCACAACCTAATTATGTATTCCTGTATATCTTCTTTAACGATGCACTTAGGTAAATTAAAATTTGAAACTGGAAATATAAATCATTTGAGCCAAAATCGTTTTTAATCCAGACATTTCAGGTTCTGGAATTTTAGGTTTGTAGAAGTCCCATACAAGTATTATCCCACTGCAACGTAACATTAAAAATGAGCAAACTCATACTTATTATATGTTTGGCGACACAGTAGCAACAACACCTTCTTGATTAATTAACTATCCGTACGCTTACATATTTTTAACTTGCAGAAAAATTAAAATTATAAACACCTACTTAGCCCAAATGTGAGTTAGCTTACACGAATTTTAGAGGAAATGGCATACTAACGTTATAAAATCAGTATAAAAATAAAGTAAATAGATTTTTTATTCTTCTGATATGGATGGAAATTTATTTGCACTATAATAGTTCAACCTTAATTATGTACGCTTTACTACAAATCTATAAGTGTCAGAAGCGTAATATACAGTTCATGAATAAATGTTGGAATATTCTGTGTTAAATGTTTATAACATTTAAGCTATTTCATGTATTCTGTGGTTCTGTTGTAATAATCAGAATTTAGTTTTTATTAAGTGCATGTTTTAGAGTAAGGGTGCATGGAATAGACACACAACAAGGCTTTTGTAGTTCCAGACTTAAGCGTGGCAACGCTTTAGCTTTGTTTTGTTTAATTTAACCCAGATTGTAATTATGAATTGATTTAGTTATTTTCCCGAAGAAGAGATCAGATTGTAGATTTTGAATATATGTAGACTGATTTTATTGTATCACTGAGCGATGGTAAAAAGTCGGGAATAATCCTGTTTCCTTTAAAAATTTTACTTATAATTCGTGAAGTAACGTTAGGAATAATTCTTAGGGGACATTTAAAAGTGCATTGTATTGCATTCTACTTGAATCTGATACGATGTTATGCAGGTTTTGTAGATGTAGCTGTATAGTAACATGCCATGTCAAACGTGCATGTGGTTTGGATTTCGAAACAAGCACGATATAAATATGTTAATTGATGTATTTATAACTAGAGAATGTACGAATATGTTGTACGGGAATTTGCTTGCCTTTAAGTAATAGACGCAGCGTAAGAAATGCCTGCACAGTTGAAAATTAAAAGACAACAGGGAAACAGCTGAAACATACCCAACAGTACAATATATACAAATTACGTATAGCCATAGAAACAAAAAGATACAGGATTTGTTCAGTCATTTTTCTATAGCTCAGTTTATGTTGAAAATTGTTCTATTTCGAGCACCTCCGGGAAACTCCTCCAGGATACAATGGCCAGGACCAGGACCAGAACTTACAGATGAGTTATTTTTTTTATTTTCTTAGAAATCACAGCATCTGCTCCTCGATCTCACACTACCAAACAGTTTACATATCCTAGTTTTAGTGAAGAAAACCGGAACAATTGCATTGACAACACTATTACTAAATTACAACATTGAAATACGTGTTAATCATTACATTGAGTTGATTTCCAGATTTATTAAGGTTGTCATAGCTTTGTTTAAATACTGCAAATGTTGTGTTTTAGGCTATTTATAATCCGCTCTATACCCAAAGAATACATGGAGAATCGTTTTTGTAATATAACATAATCGAAATTGTGACACGTGGTGAAATTGGACCTGTTTTTAAATATTTGATGAAAAATTAATACAAGAAAATTTATTTTTTATATATTTTATTACTTACGTCAAACCCCCTTCTTTCTGACGTATTTCCATGGAATAAATATTGAAATTTTAGTAAACTTAGTGTATGCTTGCTAAATAATAATATCGTTGATCGACTATATCATGTTACACTGTTTCAATTACATATAAAAAAGCATTATAGGGTAGTTTTGAAAAGAATAATATACTATAACTTTTAACTTTAAGAATTAGTTACTGAATCGTAAACCCAGAACTTTCTCCTGTCGAGAGTTTAATAAATAAATTTCTTATTGGACTCCATTATTGCTATCATAAATTGAAAATTTACGAATTAAATAATTTTATAATATTCTTTTCAGGACAGGACTATAAAACCTGCACCTTCTCATCTATTGGGTACATTCTAAAGAAATATTACTAGAATGTGCCTGGTAAACATCTTCTACTGTCTTGGTAGTATGTGTTTACCGACTCAGTCATACCACGTAAAGCTTCAGAGTTTGAGTTCCGAATCGGACGCGCTATTTACTAACAATAGTCTTAATACACGGGTGCAAGTTATGAATGGGAATTGTGTTATTATGAGTCAAGCGTGTTTATAACTAAACTAGTGAATTATTTTTATAGTAATATTTTATATTTTTAAATGTTATGTTATATTTATATTTTCATTTTTTTATAAATATGTTGAATGCTTGATTTAGGTATTACAAATAAAATAACTTAATGGAAGTAGTTTCTTAATAAAGAGAGATAATGCATTCGGTGAAAGCCTTTACGTCCTGTGCAGATATGATCAAATGCCTCTTTAAGCACAAAGTCGACTGTAAAACAGTTTATTATTTTGAAATACTCTAATATGTTTATATTTATACTGAGCAATACCTTATCTATGTAATAAGTATGGAAAATTATTTAAGCTAGTGTGACTAACCTGCTAGTGTTAGGGTAGTGGTTTGAACATTGCGGAATAGGAATGAAAACAGTTATAGTTTTTTTTTTATCAGTCATATATAGGAGTTAATAATTTCAAAAAAATCACGGTAAAATATTTGAAAATAAAACGAAATATTATTAAACTTGTCTTTACACTATTTTTTTCAAATAATTGCTCATTTTAAATTAACTTAAGAGAATAGTATTTTCCTTCCTTAAGTAATTATATAATTGCAGTTTAAATGTACAGTGAACAGTCAAACAGTTTCTATTTAGTTACAACGCTTTTTAAATTAGCAGGGGTTTACAATCAGGAAGATCATCTTAATCAAAAAATAACTTTTGTATATTTTGTGAACTAAAGAAGAACTTGAGTTTATGTTTTTATATCCTCTCAGTACTCTAAGTGTGCAGAAAGAATCAGTTTACAATAATTTCCAACACATCGTTCAAGCTATATATTATCCGTTTATATATATATATATATATATATATATATATATATATATATATATATATATATATATATATATATATATATCTGATAAATAGTGTAAAGATTACTTGGAGAATTATTGACTTAAATAGTTCTTAGAGATATCACTCAGGCATTTAATAACAGTGCAATATTGAACATGATTTGAAATAAGCGAATGCTAGTTGACTTAGGAACAAAATTCATATCTGAATAACATTTAATTGTTTACACTCAATAAAATAGTAACAATATTATGCAGATTTGAGTAGAAATATGGTCTGTATAATTGGTGATTTAACCAATTAGTTTCTGAAACCATCATCAGAGATCTGAAGTTAACCTTCACAAACATTCAAAATTAAATTTATGTTCCTCTATTTGTTTCCTGTCGTAGTACAAACAATTTTTTTTTCATTTTGTAACACATCGAGTTATTAAATCCTTAGTTTCGGAAACAGTACAGTTTTATTAAAATTACGTTTAAAAATTTTTTTTTTTTTATAAATATAAAACGTAACTGAGAGTAACTTTGTTACTAGTTTTGCATTTTACTTTTGCAGTTATTAATTACAGCTAAAACTGTGAAAAAGTACCCATAAAATTATAAGGCGTTTTGCAGTTAAGAAAATTTTAGTTTTTAAGAATTTTACGAGTTTATTTTCTTGTTTAGTGATGATTTGTCTTGATTAAAAATAAATTTCGAAAAAAATTCTGTTAGCATACTGGAATTTGATTAAAGGTTTTAAATCCTTTCAGTAATCTAAGTGAACATAAACAATCAGTTTACAACAATGTTCGTAAATTGCACAAATGTTTAGTCAAGTCAAGTCGCTGTGACTGTGGGGGGTGGATCCCCCACATCTTTCAAGGCCTCTGCCGGTTAGGCTTTTGCCTTGTGTCTCGAGGGTCAAAGCCCTAGTAGCTTTCGCTACCTGTCAGTGGGGTGAAGTGTCGTGGTGCAGTCGAAGTTGTAGTCGATGTCATCAGTCATCCATGGGAAGACGCATTTGGGCGACCTCCTAGGCGCGAAGCTCACGGATGTGATCCCAGGGTGAGGACTCTGCAGCTTCCTCAAGGATCGATGTCAGGCCTTCTACGAAGCTCCTGATGGTAGGAACGTTGGACGAAGCCCTGACTACGGTGTTCCTCACGAACCAGGGCGACCCAGTGGCCGGCCGGAGACACACGCTCTGGACAGCGAGCAACTGCCTCCTTGCGGTCTTGCAGGTAAGGTGGTACCATGCTGGGGCCGCATATGTGAGCACTGGTCGTATCAGAGCCGTGTAGAGCAGGACCTTCGTCCTGGTCGGTAGCTTCGTGGAGTTGAGCAGGGGGCCGATGCTACCGAGGCCCTTCCTCGCTTGGCCACAGATCCTCTTGACGTGGGGTGTGAAGGTCAGCTTGGAGTCCAGGAGTACCCCCAGGTACTTGACTGAAGTCTTCCACGGTATGTCGTCGCCGTTGAGTGACAGGTGACGGCCGTTCGCTTGTCTCCTTGCCCTCGTGAAATTTATGGCTTCACATTTGTCAACGTTGACCTTGATCCTCTACTTGGTCAACCAGGGCTCCAGTAGGTGCAGCTGCCGCTGGATGTAGAACCCAGCCATCCTCAGTTTGGCAGAAGTGGCCGTGAGGAGCGCATCGTCCGCGTACAGGGAGACCTGCACTCTCGGAGCGACCGGAAAGTCGTTTGTGTACCACAGGTACATGATCGGGCCGAGGACTGATCCCTGTGGCACACCAGATGTCACTGGGCGGGTCGTGGAAGTGGATCGGGCAACGCTGACGGAGAAGGTCCGGAGGTGGAGATAGCTGCGGAGCAGCCGAAAAATCCTGCCAGGTAATGGAGACGATGACAGCTTGAAGAGCAGTCCCTCATGCCACACCTTGTCGAAGGCTTTGCTCACGTCTATCAGGACCGAAGTGGAGTGGTGCTTCCTTCCTACAGCTCCGGTGATGTTGTTCAGGACTCTGCGAGGCTGAAGGGTGGTGGAGTAGCTGGTGCGGAAGCCGAATTGTTCTGTCCTGATAGACGTGAAGAACTTCTCAGGGAATCTCACCAAGACGATCTTCTCCAAAATCTTGAAGAGCACAGGCAGAAGGGAGATCGGCCTGTGGTTCTCCGGGAAGAAAGGGTCCTTGCCGGGCTTGGGTATCATGATCACCTTGGCATCCTTCCAGGTGGTCGGGAAGTGAGCCAGGCGTAGGCATGAGTTGAAGATGCAGGTGATCGTGACGATCACCCAAGCCGGCAGGTTCTTCACTGCTGGAGTTCCTAAGGAGTCCTGGCCAGGGGCCTTCTTCGGGCGAAGGCGGCGAATGTGATCTTGCACTTCAAGTGTAGTCACAGTGGGCAGTAGGTCGTCTTCGTCATGTTGGTATTCCTCCAGGAAGTTTTCAATCATTTCGCACGTGTCCTCATCGTAGACATCCGCGTGTGGGGAGAATTGGTCTTCCATGGTGTCGGCGAAGGCCTCTGCTCGATCTCCAGGGGAGTAGACAATACCACGCTGTCCATGAAGTGGTCGGTTGGTCTTCTTCTCCCCTGGAAGTGCCCTGGAGATTTTCCAGATGCCGCCGACACCACCGTCAGCTTGATGTTCCACAAAGTCATCCCACGCAGCCGCTCTGTGTTCAGCCAGGGGACGAGAGCACTTCCTGGCTTGGCGGTTGAAGGTCTGCTTGGCGTGGGGACATCGAGACTGCTGATACTCCCTTTGCAGTCTGCGACGAAGGTGAATCTTATCTCTCAACTCCTCGGTAGAGAGAGGAGATGACGAGGCCGTCATGCATCTAAATGTTTTGAGGTCCTTTCATATATATTTCATAAATAGTGTAAAGATTACTTAGAGACTTACTTGGTTAAATATGCCTGACAGATATCTTTCAGGCATTTTATAGTGGTGTAATATTAAAAATATTTTGAAATTAGTGAATTCTAGTTGGCTTAGGATTGAAATTAATATCTTAATTACATTTATTTGTTTACACTGTAAAAATAAATAGGCATATTGTACAAATTTGAGGAGAAATAAGGTCTATAAATTTTAACTTATCCAATTAGTTGCTGAAATTACCACCAGAGCTCTTTTTAAATTTACAACTCTATTGAAGTAATATAGCCATAGAAATAACTTATTATAATCCATTTGAGCCTTTATTAAATTTTCACAATTAATAATAATATTACCCTATTGCATGCCAATTTATAATCAATCGTTGTAGAGAATATTTGTAAACATACTTTAATTAATTATAAGTAATGTTGTTTTACGTAGATTTTTATGTATTTGCCCTCAATGTATATTTGTTTTAAACTCATTATTTTGGTTCACTAATAACCTGAACATTAACGTTTATTTTTAATGAATCAGTTTACAACGCCCAAATCTTATAAGATACATATTGTTCATACATATTTGATAAAAATTATTGATTAATTAAAGCATTTTTTATATAATATTCTAAGAGACATCTTTCAGTCATTTTATAATAGTGTTACATTGAAAAATTTTAAATTAGTGAATGAAAGTTGACTTAGGATTAAAAACACATAACTTAATTATATTCAGTTGCTTGCAAATTTGAGGAGAAATATAAACTATAATTGTTGATTTCATCAAAACCTTACTGGAACTACCACCAGAGGTCAAAATTAAACCATCACAGACATTCCTAATGAAAATGAATTTCTAAACTTCTAGACGAAACGTTTTGAGCAAAAAAATTGCAGGACCAAATAAACTCTTGCAAACGTAGCAACATGATAGCGGCAATTGGGAGATTTATACTTTTAATTAAGAACATTTAAATAATTATTATAATAGAGATGGACATGGATTTTTAATTCTTAAAAGATTAAGCTTGTTAAATTCAATAATTTTTTTTTTCATTTAACACCATCTATTACACTGTTTACGTAAATAATTGCTATAAAACGCACTCATAATTATATTTAAATTGTATTTCTTTTGTTTTAGCGTGAATTTAAAGTTAAACAAACTCTTATTTAAATGTGTATATAAGGTAATGTGTTTATTTATGTAAACATAATAAGTATTATTGTTCACAATTTAATTGAGATAATTGTGTATTCATTAGAATATGTAATTAAGATATATTTAATAGGTTAAAGGTAACTTCACCTAGGCACAAAATGTATACAAAACTTCAATGGATTGTATAATAGTACAAAACTAGATTGTGTGGTATGTTTTTTATTCAGTAGCTCAATGAGTGTGTGATGTTTTATTTATGAAGAGTACCGAATGCTTACTAGTTTTATATTTTTGAAAGTTTGGTAAATTTTAGAAAGATTGAGCTGATTATTTATTGATTTATCGATTATGATGTAAATTTTGGAAAAAAAAATGTGTTTCGTAATCATATTATAGACGGTGCATTATCAATGATAATTCTGTAATAATATCAGAGCATGTGTGATATGTAATTTAATATATAAACCAAGTGGCAGTCATTTTATAATTATGGCTTATATTTTGTGTAAATAAAATGTAAAATCTATGTAATATAACTGTGTTATAGACATACTGGAATTACGTATTTTTATCTAAACGATTCTTGGGGTACTATTTGGAACAACTACATTACTAGGTGGTAGAGTATTATTAAGTACTATTATTCATAGGAAATTCAAATATACAATACATTGTAAAATTTATTTAATTACTATTAAGCATTTTGTGTAGTGAATCAAGATGGTTATATTTCGTAAACTATAAATTAGAGATAAATTATAATATGGCCAATTCTTTTGCATTTTACTGTGTCGTGTGCCATGTGTTCATTCGTTTAGGTATTAAACGCGTTTTATCTTCAATGCACGCTGAACCATAACTACTACTCTCCGAGCACCGTTCACAGTAAAATAATGTTCTTCAATACTATTACAATGTGTAATATACCACGCGTCATATATAATGAAATGTGTAATAGACCATTGTGGATACATGCAAATTTTGATGCCCTGTAGAACATTTTATGATTGATGTTTCCTGCACAGTCAGACGAACATCACAAAGAAAAGAAATCTTTAAAACTCCAGCAGACAAAGAGCAATTGTTACTGCCACATTTTTATCGAAACACTTACGGATAGTCGAGGTCATTAAAAATGTTACAAGTCAAATACTAAGTCCCGTAAACTTACACAATTTGTTGGGAAATTAAATATTTAAAGATTTCATCGTTGTCATATTGGACAACTATTAAAATAATGTAAACATGTTCACACAATCTGGTGAATCCCACGTAATAACATGCATTATGATTCAACTCCTATGCTCCTTATAAAGAATTAAGCTCTTCAGAACAACTTATAAGTCAGTTTAGTCTCAAGATATAACTACAAATTCTCCCGCCCTTCATAGGCTTCACTAACAATCAGAAATAAAGATTAAGTTGGCTCAGGTGTTTGTTACATAAGTAGCCGTATTTTACAAGGATAAAAATGTCAATCTTTGCGTTCATACTCACGGAATATTAAATCAGTTTGAAATAATATGTCTTCGTATCTCCTATTAAATTGAACCAGCATGCCTGCTTGTTTCTGCGAATTGCTTGCCTTTATTCCTCGTGAATCCAATTCATTTTAATAAATGAAAGTGCAATACATTACTCGAGGGGATGTACAAAATATAATTACTGCTCTGTCTGTCTGTCAGTTGTAGAACATTTTTATCGAAGCTTAATGTATATACAGGCAACACCGAGTTCAATGATGGTGAATGACCCTTCATGGGAATGGACTGAGAATTAAAGAATATTTTATATAAACAATACAACACGATAAAATTAAAGATTAAATAAATTTGTTAACAAACTGAAAGTTATCATATCAAATTTAAACACCATGATATTTGGAGCATTCAACTTTTCGTCCTCTCTACTTTATATTACTACCACACTTCACTCATTATTATATCCATGACAATCATAACACGCGTTACTAAAACTTCCTAATAGTACACAAATATTATACTTCCCAAATAAATTAAAAATAAGGTTTCCAATTAAAATAATCTATTACTTGAGGTAGTACGATTTATCTGAACATGTATTATGTACAAAAATAAAATTTCGTATGGCATAACTCATTGTTTGATTTAAAATTAGTCGTACGAAAAAGAGTTGTAATCAAAAATCGTCACAAGTTCCATTACGAATGCGTACAGAGCACATGTAGAAACATGATTGTACTTTATGTTTTGATCCTTTGACATTTAGCCCTTCTTGTTCATTTTGAAATGAAAGGTTACGAGAAAGGTAACGACATTTCTGTTTGATGGCCATACAAAAAACGATAACTCGTATAAGAGCTTTAAAATTTCATTGGATCTAGGTTTCTTTAAAGTTATTAGTAGGATTCATTGACTGTGCTTCTTTTTTGTTTTAAAACAAAAACCTTATACAATTTATGAGGTTTATATAAAATATTATATAATTTATACAAAATAAACTTATTCTTGAAATCAATTTATATTGATATAACACACATGATATAAAACTCAAATGTAACATGTAGTTTACTTATGTCTTATACTGGAAAATGCGACACTTTGAACCCTTAATATTTGATAGCCATTACTTTAAGCTCTGAGAGCTTATATTTCCATATTATATTCTATGAATTTTATATTAAAAATGAAAAATTAGCTGACCTTTAGCGAAGCGTACCACTCTTCTTAACTTGAAAATGGACCAATCTATAAATGAGTCCTGAAGAGTCTTCAAAAACTCTGATATCTTCTGTACTTGTAAACGTACAAACGCAAAACAATTGTACAGTGACATATGGCATAAAATTAACTTTTTGAACTAATCAATCGCTCTTCACCACTTCACCACAATCGATGGAAAATCTTACATGTAAGAATACAGGTCGATGTGCATACAAGTTTAAAGGTCTTCTTTAATATTGGAACATCATGCGCTAATTATACCTCAGAGAGTTAATCTTAAATAAAATGGTGGCACGCAAAATTGTCAATACTGATCTTACGTCCAAGTTAATTTTGATGTAACCATGTTATATGAAGTTACAATACTTTACACGTTAACTTCTTGAACCTAAATTTGAGTGTACAATGTGGCGGCAAGATAAGTTAAGACGGATTCCATCCGTACAAATTAAATTTCGCAGGAAGCTTAATGTTTATATAATAAACAGAAATATGTCTTGTGATGGTACCTGTTCTATCATGGAATTTCGGATGAACATAGTTTTTATGTCAATGAATATTTTCTATGATTGTCTGTGTGTATTTTCCCGGACGACACTTTGAGAATTAAACGAGTTATACTTATACATTGTGCACAACCTCTACGAATCCTGTTACGTGTCACGTGATGTGGCATACTAGTCTACTACCTAGATATAGAATTACTTTGAAATGTTTACAACGGTGCTAAAGTGGGAATTTACTCGAAAGGATTCTGGTTAGATATCCGGAAAGACACTTGGTAGATATCCGGAAAAGCACTTGTTAGATATCCGAAAAGCACTTAGCATAAGAGCATAAAGCTAAAAGCAAGTAGAGAATGCAGAAAACTCAATCAACCGGGGGAGAGTTACGAGTACATTCTCTTATTATTGCGATAGTTCCTATATTGCATTGCCGAAATGGTATTTGTATTATATACGTGTATGGAAATGCTTTGTTCACACAAATATGAAATCAAAAAGTATCGAATTTGAACTTCTCACAGTTTATTTATGTATATTACTTACCAGAATATATTATTTATCAAACCTGATAAATATTTGAATCGGAGTAAATATATTCATATAAACAATATCAGCATTTATAAAGCTTCGCTAATTATATAAAGCTATTTTTAACTAGATATATGTATCAAAACACCCATTATGAACATGAATAAATGAATTTTATTTCTCTTAATAAAAAAAACATGGCAATACATACATATATACGTTTGAGAAATTAAACTGTGGCCACTTGTGGCAAGTTTTGTGACCAGTGTTGTAAAAAAAAAATTATGGTTGCCTGTAAAGTCGGTTTTTACGGGCGAAGATTTTACGTGACAACGTCTTTTTCTCGGTAGAATATTTATTGATATGAATATTATTAAATTGAACAATAGGAACAAGGAATTGAATGAAAATAAGAATTGCACAAATTTTAACTATAGAAAATATATTTTGTTTACTAAAACATTGTACATAATTTGAAATGAATTAAAATTTGTTATTGTAAATGGTAAAGTTGAATAAAACATTTACTAAAATTGGAATTTGAAATTCTTGCTAAACACAGTTAAATTCTAACTCCGCGCGTGGTGATTGGTCGGTTTAGTTCGTTTGTTTGGTCGCACTGTTATGACAGGTTAGAGGTTATAATTTGTTATTTTAAATGTTTGACTAGCAATACGCGCTGTTTCTTCTCAATCGACTGAATTACGATTGATTACAGAGTGATTTAAACTAATAATTTACTTAACACTATCAACATTTGTCAATAGTATGACATAACCTATAAACTCAGTTTCTCAACTTTTGTGTCAATCTAACAATTAATCAATCAATCATAGTTTACGATAATGAAATATCAGTGTACAATTATTTACCTTTATTGTTGTAGTTGTTGTAAATGACAAATCTAAGCACTCCACATTTTCACGAATAAACATAGTTATCTGCTTTATCCCGTGCGGCGGACCCACAGTTATCTGCTTTATCCCGTGCGGATCCCGTGCGGCGGACCCACTGGACGGGCATCGTAACGTTTACCGAGCGTTACACTTTTTCAAGAGTGACTCCGAGCCGCAACCTAATTTAAGACCTTGTCACGTCAATAATATAAACATTACAAATAGGAATCATAACAGTATAACATTATTTGATAGTCTTTATCCGCCCGCTGTAACATCTGATTTAAAGTAATTATATTTAAAAAGTATAATACATAATTTAAAGTATAGAGAATATAATTGTGTAAACATTTAAATAGTGTTTTTATGGAATATAAATATAAACTGCTCTACTAAGAAGCTTTTGAGGTACCCTATGTTCTGTTGCCAATAAACCCAAGTGATTGCCATCTAGGAAACATATGTTTCATTAGTTTAATTTTTATGTGAAGCGGTACTTGATTAAAAAACTGTCGGACCCAAGTATTTAAAGGAATGATGGAAAATGAATTTATTTACTTTTGGCAGTTTAAAATATTTATTTTCAAAGCTTCTCGTACTGTAAAGATTATTTGGAATAATATTTTCTCTATTTCCGATATGAAAAAAAACAATCTCAGGACTTCTAAAATAAAAAGATGCTGGATAATTAAAATAAGCCACTGCTGGTACAAAGGAAAAGAGCTGGATAGTTTAGATTTTTTAAGAATTATAAGCAATAAAAAGTTTTGAGTAGCTGTTAACTTAGCTATTAATGTTTTATAAGTAATTATAATTTATACTAAGAAACACTTAAAATTTTTCCAAAATCTGGAGTTAAATTATTGTTGTATACATTTGCCTTTTATTGTCTTATTTAATAATAATAAAATAATCTTACTAAATAATTTTATTAACGAAATTTTAAAAAGAATATATTTTATTATCTAACTTCAACAAAATGTATTATTGAATATTGCTTTTTTTTAACCAGGATGCTCCAAAATCCTTACCTTATTAATTGTTTAAACCCCTTTAGAACATGTAATAAGATCACCTTAAAATGTTTTTTACATGCATGCGATGCATTACAAAGTCAGTACTGATTATATTGGCGCATAAGCTACTTGCTTCACTGTGCAAAGGCGAAACATGCATATATTGGAGAAACTGTTTGCAGAGTTGAACCAACCCTCATCAGGATATCTCGATCATGAGGTTCAGTAAATTTAGAAAACAATATACATTTTTAATAGATTATTGCATTAAAGTTTTACTGTTGAATTAAACTTCCTATTTATTAGGAGACTCAAAATAATTCGGTTGTGCATTTACATTTGTCAACATCTATTTTGTGTTTTTTTTTTATTTTATAAATTATGTCCTGTATAGTAATATCCTAAATAATAATTTCAAAAGTTCCTAATAGTAATTATCAGATACCTAAATATTTAAAATTTTAAAATTTATTCTACGTTTAAAATGTATAGGTTATAGTGTTTTATCTGTTAAATTAGATTATTGGAATAAGACACAAATTATGGCACTGGGTATTCCGATAAAACGATTATCACACAACAATTTTTTTCACCGAATTCCTGCGAGCTGTGTTCTTAAGTAGTAATCCTGCGTAAAAGTCGAGAACTTCTTGCAAATAATATTATTAACGCATTGTAATAATTATTAATAACATCTGTTCAGTATTTATTTCGTAGTTAACGGCTGGTGTTGTTACTGGCCCGAGATGACGTCACCGACTCGCAGCCCCTTCTCCAACCCCTTCAAGATAAGAAGACGCGGCTCATTATTCTCTCCGCAGGCGGCGTACTGGACACACGCTGCTGCCCGCATTCCACCCCAATACATGAACAGTTTCACGTTTATACAGCTCTATTTTGTTTTTATGTATTTCAAGTCAATATAGTTACTTTAATTTACCCTCTCGGAGTGAATCATTCCCCTTGTTGTCCACCGCTCTCCATCTACAAGACCTACACAAGACTTCTGGTGATCCTGGACTCCCCGCTGCCCTGGCCGAGGACCTCGACGACCCCGTTCTACGAGACTCCCCCAAGGTACATCACCAGTCGTTTTTATTTCGGCTATACCGCGGTTACGGCTCTTCCTCAAAGACCGTACCGTACATTTGGTCCTCCGGGCCGGATCAGCTGGTCCTATACGAACGCTTCAGTTTTCATGCAAAAAACAGTCCACTAAGTTTAACATTTAATTTGAGTTCAAATCAAAACTCAACCGCCTCATGAAACAAACCTGATTAGCATTAAAAACAAAATTAGCATTTAAGCTAAGTTTTCGTGAACTGAACTATAGAGCCAGACAGACAGGTACAGAACTGCAGGTTATGTTTATTGATTGCGCTGCTTATCGGCCGCTATGTGATTGTCGCTCAGCTGATCGAGTATTTCTGTCCGCCGACCGGACGCTCTTATCTATTTTGAGCAACTTATCTGTCAGCTTGTTTCTATTTAAAACTAATAATTTTCTATCACTGAGGGAATCATTCTTATTTTATTAATCACTCAATCTAATCTTATTTCTGTGTCACTGTTTTGTTTGAAGATTACTTGTTTTATTTTTGTCAAGGTTTACTAAATTAGTTTGTAAGCAGGTTAATTTAGTAAATAAGGATTCTGTCTTCTGTAGGGTGTTTTTCATATTTTGTATTTAATTAGTGTTTAAAAATATGGCTTCTACAAAACTAGAACAATGTGTGAAAAAGAGAGAAAGGTATTTTTCAAAGGTTACAGCTGTGTTTTGATTTAATCAAGGAACTTCCAGGTGAAACTAATGATTTTGTCGCTAGGTATTCAAATTTAAAGTCTTTGTACTCAGACTTTGAAGCCCTTTCAGAACAGATGGATAATCTTAATCTTGAATTAGATGACCCCAAGGACACTGTAGATACTAGTTCCGCCTTCAAGCAGTTTTATACCATGTACTATAAATGTAAAGCCACCTATGATGTTATTGTAGCTACTAAGACTAAAACTGTCGATGTAGATCTCTCACAAACCTCACTTGTAAAACCTAAGCTTCCCGCAAATAGATATAAGTAAGTTTGGTGGACAGTTTAGAGCAGTTTTAATTCCTTCAGATCTCTGTATGATAATTTAATTCACAATACCTCCATGGCCCCTATTGAAAAGTTTAGTTATTTAAAAAGCTTACTGGAAGGCCCTGCTCTGTGCATTGTTTGAAGCCCATACCCTTTGATCCAGCTAACTACACTCTAGCCTATGACACTCTAGTGGACCGCTACACTAATCCACGCCTCCTAGCTAGTTTTTATCTTAATAAAATACTTGATCAACAACCTGTAAAGACCCCTAGTCTAAGTAGCCTAAGACAGATCGTAGATGTGTTTCACATAAATGTTCAAGCATTGAAAAGTCTAAATATCAGTGACTTGTCTGGTTTTATGCTCTTGCAACTAGCTTTACGCCTCTTAGACAATAATACTAGAAAAGCGTTTGAACTAGAAGTGAAATCCAAACAGTTTCCTATATTGGAAGACCTTATGGAGTTTCTTCGCGCTCAGTGTACCGTCTATGAACTCACCAAAGAAACACACAAAGCTAGTGTAGTTTACGTCAAGACCACCCGCACCCCTTCCCCGCAAGGCGTTGTTCTCAGCTCAACACGGTGCTTCACATTCAGAGAAGACTAACTCGTCGCCTTGTCGCCCTGCCTCTCAGTGTCCTATGTGTAAAAATAACCATCAACTTTACCGCTGTGACCAGTTTATTGCTTTGCCCTTACATGAACGTTATAATTCTGTGCGCTCATTTAAACGATGTTTTTCATGTCTTGGGTCACACCATGTGTCTGCGTGTACTTCAAATGCGAGTTGTAGATTTTGTAAAAGTAAGAAACATCACTCTCTACTCCATGACAAGCGGGTCTCCACTCCGCCGCCCGTCCACTCAGACGCACCTCACTCTCACATCTCTACACCTGCGTCACCCCCCTCAGTAGTCGGCGCTTCCGCCGCCGCGCCTACACCTCAGACAACCGCACCCGTTCAAACACTGTCCTGTCAGTCTCAGCGAACTAACACAAGAAATGTTGCTTTGTTAGGCACCGCTCAAGTACTCATTCAAGACGATTTAGGTCATTGGCAAACGTGCAGAGCTGTCATTGACGGAGGTAGTCAAATCAACTTTGTCACTCAATCATTAGCTCAGACTTTACGACTACCTATCAAAAGGTGTAATGTTAACATTTCAGGCATTGGTCAACAATGTGGCATAAACACAAAAGGCCTCGTTACTTGCAACATAGCCTCTCGCTACAACAGCGACGTCCAACTACAGTTGGATGCAGTTATCATTTCTAAGATAGCATCTAATCTTCCTACAGCCCCGCTTTCAGAATCTCTAAGGCAGAGATTCAATTCTTTGATTCTAGCAGACCCTGACTTTAATCATCCCTGCTATAGTTGACATTCTCTTTGGAGCTCAAGCTTTCACAGACATGCTTACCAATGAACTTTCCATCATCAAAGGGCAGCCTACCGCGCTGCACACAATATTTGGTTGGGTTCTCATGGGTGATGTACCCATGGAATCACCTTCTCACCAACGAAACTCTCTCTTTGTTTCATCGTCTCTAAGCACTGATCGACTCCTTGAACAATTCTGGGAAATGGAAGAAATCAATTTTCCAAAACCCCTCAGTCCCGCTGATCAGTTCTGTGAAGATCATTATCAATCAACCATCTCTAGAGACGAAACCGGACGATATGTAGCCTCATTACCCTTCAAAAATGGCGTACCCTCTGACCTAGGCTCCACACGAGAAATAGCTCTTCGCAAGTATCTCCAACAGGAAAGACGGCTTGAAAGAAAGCCGGGAAATCTGGCTCATTATTCAGACAATTTACAAAACTATGTTGACCTAGGTCACATGTGTCTCGCCCCTCAGCCCTCTCCATATGTCCTCACACATCACGGAGTTGTAAAAGAATCATCTTCATCTTCACCTCTTCGGGTTGTCTTTAACGCCTCTGAAGTAAGTGACACGAATCAGTCTCTTAATAAATTTGCTGTTGACTGGACCCAAGCTCCAAGCCGACATCGGAACTGTTATCTCTATGTTTCGATTGCACCCCATCGCTCTGACATGCGATATAAAACAAATGTATCGAGCCATAAAAGTTGCTCCTTCTGACCGCAAATACCAACATTTGTTTTGGCGTTTCTTACCCTTCTGGCCCTGTCCAAGAATGGGAACTTCAACGATTAACATTTGGTCTCTCATCAAGCCCTTTCATCGCCCTTTGAACTTTGAAGCAACTAGTTCTCGACGAAGGTCCTAACTACCCCATTGCTGCAGAAGTGCTAAACTCGTCCTGCTACATCGATGACATCGTCTGTGGTGCCTCTTCGGAACACGCAGCCCTTCAATTGTTTGATGAACTCAATCAACTCTGCGTATCTGGTGGTTTCGAACTTCACAAAATGGGCTAGTTCAAGTGTTTCCGTTCTCAACACCATCCCTTCTGACCACAGAGAAAGACCACATCCCCTTGGATCCATTCACTCCATCAAAGTACTAGGACTTGAATGGGGACCCTTCCACGGATTGTTTTCACTACGCTATTGCCCCTGTAAATAAAAAAACTCCGACCAAACGAAATGTCTTATCTCAAGTTGCCCGAGTGTATGATGTCAACGGTTTCATCAGTCCCAGTTATCTTCACACTAAAACCACTTGCTTCAGCAAATATGGTTGGAAAATTAGACTGGGACGATCCACTCCCAAAACATCTACACATTGTTTGGGATAAATTTGTCAAAGAACTTCCACTTATGTCACAAATAAATATCCCTCGCTATATCCTCAGTACGTACATATCCGTCCAACTCATAGGTTTTTCAGACTCTTCTCAGAAAGGCATGTGCTCGGTATTGTATCTAAGAGTCGAATGTGAAAACAAAACTACCGGATGTAGCCTATTGCATTCTAAAACCAAAGTTGGCTCCACTCAAACCACTAACGATACCCCGCTTGGAATTATGCGCAGCGTTGCTCCTCTCCCAACTGGTCAAAGCTAACCAGAAGCTTATCACCAAACTACAGATATCAGATATCTTTTTATTCACAGACTCAATGAATGTTCTTGGTTGGATAAGAACACCATCCGCACCTTCTAGAAACTTTCGTTTCAAACCGTGTTTGTTAAAGTAACGGAAATCACGTCTATTGATGTTTGGCGTCACATTTCAGGAGACAACAACCCCGCAGATTGTGGCACTAGAGGTCTGATGCCCTCTGGCTTACTTTGATCACCCGCTTTGGTGGCATGGCCCCTTCTTTTCTACTAAATGAAATTTCCTCTTGGCCTGTATCACCTGGAAAAAGCTCCTCTGAAGTAATTGAGATCAAGAAAACACCATTTAGCAATACACTAACAACTAACGTTATACCACCAAACGATCTGTACCAGTGGATAAATCGATTTTCTTCACTCACTAAACTACAAAATGCAATGAGTTTATGTACTAAGATTCATTCATAACATCCGATCCAGACAGTCTGCTAAACGTTTTGGTCCTTTATCTGTAAATGAACGAACCGAAGCCCTTGCTCAATGTGTAAAACTCGTTCAAAAGCAACACTATTCTCCAGAAATAAAAGCAGTCAATCAAGGAAAGCCATGCTCCTCCTTCGCTAAGAAAACTCACAACCATTTTTAATCATCTGATACCCTCATGGTGGGGGGTAGACTGAAGTTTTCTCCCTTGCCTGAGTCTTCGAAGCACCCTGTTTTGATTCCTTCTCAAAGTCACTTCGCAACTCTATTGTGTGATCACTATCACCTGTACTCTCTTCATGGTGGTCCCAAAATAGTTCAATCTCTTATTCAACGCCGCTACTGGATTCCTGGTGCGAGAAATCTCATCCGAAAACGCATTTTTCGATGTCTCACTTGCTTTAGAATGAAAGCAAAACCCACACAACCCCTAATGGCAGACTTGCCCCCCTCTCGCTTCAAGCAAAACGCGATGCTTCCACCAACGTTGGATTGGGATTTTTGCTGGTGCCCTTTCTTGTTTAAGAGGAAAGTACTAGAAGAAACGCAAAATTGTCCTAAATTGCCTACATTGCTCTTTTTTGTATGCATGACAGTCAAGGCTGTTTTCAATACTATGAACTAGTCGCACTCTCTCCAATACTGCGAATCTTCAGTCCTTAGCCGCAATCGACCGTTTTTATTGCTAGAAGAGGTTTATTATGCCGCAACGCATAATATTATCTAGATCAAGGCCGTCAACTTCAATTGGTGCTGCTCGTCCAGCTTCAAGAAGTTTATTTCTCTACTCAAGAACTCCACGCCACTGAATCTCAAGGACCACTTAGCCAAGAAACTGAAAATCCATTGGAACTGTACTCAATCCAACCCTTGTGCTCCGAACTTTGGTGGTCTCCTGGGAAGTCTGCAGTGAAGTCTTAACCCAAGTCATCATCTGAAGAGAATAATACAAAAACCACGCCACTTCACTTCAGAAGAATTCTCGACATTCTTATTGCTCGCATTGAAGCTGTTCTGAA